>NW_028281820.1:0-22592 GCF_059751285.1 Brachycentrus maculatus
TAGCCGAGCGTGCTGACCATTATACTACAAAGGCGGACATATCAACATATCTGTATCAACACATCGCAGATCAACATAACTGCACCTAAATTCAGCTTTGTAAGGTAAGGTTAGGTTAGGTTTTTTTGTTAAGTTAGGTTTTTTGGGTTATAAACGTTTATTGAATTTTGCTTTTCCATATTAATTGGTTGTTAGTTAATTTTTTTGAATGTATTTATAAACATTGTTTAATAAAACATATACTAATCTAAATGTAATTATTTTTTTATGAAGTTAATTGAACGCATTAATGTTTTTTTTATCGCATCAATTTTTTTTAGATAAGTGTTGCTCAAGTCATTAAAATACTTATTTTATCGTCAAATTATGACAAAATTTTGATAAAAAAGGTCACCTCTTAAAGTAATATTTTGCTAATAAATATGAATGAGTATCCCTTTAAATACAACATTTTGAGTGTGTCCAAATTTTGAGTGTGTACTTGTTAACAAATCTGGATAATCTCCAATTAGCAGCTATTATTTTTTATCATCTCAACATTGATGAAGAATATCGAATATGATACTTTGACAGAGACTGAAAAAGACTTGGCACGATCAGATCAATCAGAACCTAAAATCTGGCGGTGTCAAAAGTCTGCGTAATCGGAGGTCATGTATGACTAGATGTATGGATGTGAAGGAGGCGAGGAGTGTATGTCAGGACGGAAGAGTGTGGCGTTCCATCCTCTCTGCCTACCCCTGAGGGGAAACGGCGTGATGGTAGTAGTAGTAGTAGTAGTAGTAGTACTTTGACAGAGAGGGTTTCAAATTGCAAAATAAATTTAAAAATAATATTTTTCATTAAAATTATCAAAGAAAAATCTGTTTTTTTACCAGTTTTGACGACTAGTTTCAAAAACTAAGCTTCCATCTTCAGGTCTTCAGGTGAACATTTTTACATTTAGACCTGAAGATGGAAGCTTGGCATTTGAAACTAGTCGTCAAATTAACTCATGTGGTTAAAAAAAAACCAAGTGCTTTCTTTAATAATTTCAATATGTCTTACCGCAAAGTAAATGTCGAAACAATAAATAAAATATTATTCATGTTTTAAAAAAAAATATAAAAACATATACCAACATATATGTATTTTCTTATTCAACTCAAATATTTTTATATATTTTTTTTTTAGTCAGTGTAAGTATCTAAAATATGTAATGTTAATATTAAATATATATTTTTTTAGTTTTGAACGATAAAAATATCTTTAATTATAAATTAATGTACTCGTATAAGGAGATGTTTCGATGTGGAAGAAACAAATCAAGTCTGAAAAAATGGAGGAGTCCTCTTTTTATATTGGAAGGGTTTGTTAGACAGTTAGTTGATACATCGCTCACTCCTTTAACAACGCTATTTATAAAAATGCTTGATTTTCAGGAGACCGTTTTTAAAGTTTAAAAATATAATACAATGTATTAAAAATAAATATCAAACCACTCATTGAACTTGAATGTTTTTTCTCCATTTGAAAAATATTTAGCATATTTAAAAAAATAATTAAACAATACCTTTTTTCAAAATGCAAAAACAACACTTTCTGCCTTGTAGCGAGTAAGTATTAAGTTAAAAATATGCCGTTTTGCTGGGATATAGTACATTTTCTGGGCATTCCGAAAACATGCACAACTGAAAATTAACGATTTTTGATACATGACTATGTTGAAAGGAGTGAGCGATATGTATAACCATACAGTGACAAGGATGACATATAACTTCTTAATATTGCACTCCCCAAATACAACTGCTAAATGTGATTACTAGGAACTAGGTGCGGATTTATTTTGGTAATTAATTATTAACGATTGTCATTGTGTCGTGGCATTTTTAATGATGACATGTGAATAACGTGGCGAAACAAATTAAAAATAATTTTAATTGACAGGTTACACAAGAACATTTTACGATTATTTTATGATTAATGCGAACAACGATACAAATCGTAGAATTTATGGTTTCCCACAAATTATATTCTTGTCGCTAGATAAGATTGATTGATACTAGGCCATATTTCAATTAGTTTGTACGTGAGGTAAGTATCTGCTTAATGATGTCACCTCCTCATATACCATATCTATGTACTATACAAAAATACATATATTTATATAAACTAAATATTTAAATTTTTATACCAATAGTCCTACTTGTACATACATATATGTAATAAGGACACTGCTAATTTTTGGTCCTTTGAGAAATACTTAAGTTTCTTATTTCTTGAGTTTCTTATTTTTATTTACTAATTATATTCACAGCTCTTTCTGTTTCTTATTTTTATTTATTTATTAATCTTTTATTTTAAAACAGCTCCTACCCCGTCTTCAACCTTCAACGTCCCAAGGACACAGTTCTAAAATTTAAACGTAGCTTCACAAACGGTGTTTGAAAATGTTGCGAAATGCATCGAAACACGTGTCACAATAAATTTAAAGAAAAAGTGGTAATTACCAAGTAAAAAATAAAATTTATAATGTAAGTATTTTTCGTTGTAAAACTGCATTTATTTGTTATAAAAATGTATTTTTGACCTTAATAGTTTTATTCTTAAATACACATAATAACACTAAAAACCGACAATACCTACTACAATAGCACCCTCTACAATGTTTATATTTGAAAATTCCTAAAAGCAGTATACCTCATGTATAATATTATATGTTATGAAAATTGACGCAGTTTTTTTTTAGATGGGAATTGCATTTATTATTTACCTTGTTTATTATGTACAAGGTTTATAGATCATTAAGTGGATTTTTGTTTCTTCTAGCTAATTAAATATGTTTTTATTTGAATCTGTGTTGGGAACAGGAGGGATAATCTAGTGAAATTGACGCAGTATGGCTCTTTGCTCCATAAAACAATTTAGTTAAACTGCATTAATATGCAATAAAAATATGTGTTTTTGATCTTAATCGTTTCATTAGTATACCTTTATCCATAATAACACTAAAAACCGTCAATCCCATTGTGCCACCCTGTACAATGTACATGTTTGCAACTAACTCCATAAAAGCAGTATACCTCATGTATAATATTACATATTGATTCACAAACCAATTATGTATAAATGTTTATTACCTGGCATTATCGATTCGGGCTATAGAATGACGAGTGATGAATATATTCCACCCATACATGGATAATATTTCGTTAACATTTGTTTTTATCAAGGTAGAGATAACAATGCGGAATAAATTTTCGTAGGAAATATTACTGCATTGCAGCTTTGTCAACCATTTAAATAAATGTATTATTTAATATAAACATATTATAGTTATGAGATGTTCAAAGGTACTTTTTTATTTTATTTTAAAAAAATACGAATCTGGTTACGCAATGGGCATTGTCAGTTATTATTTTAAAAAATTATAAAATTCTATGTATTAAAAAAAATATATTTTTGTACATGTGTTTATAAATTCATATACATTTTATAATAAACTGTTGTTTTTTTGGGAGATCTGCCAAGCCTCCTTGTGTGTCTTGTTGGTAGGTTTCTTTTCACTTAGTTTTTTTTTTAAATATCTGTTTTAACATAAAATGAATATAACAAAAAAATACGTTTTTAACTCTTGATCATTTACCTAATTTTTTTTTCCTCTGTTCCATATATTTGTTTGATTACAAATTTAAAATGGTTACATGTACTTATACCACTAACGCCAAAAACATACATTATTTTTTTTTTTTACATTATTCGAGTTTGATCAATATATCTATCTAGAAGTTCCAAGAATTTGAGTAGTGTGGTTGTCAATCATGGGTAGAATTGGTGAATATTACACGAGTGTAGAGCGATCACTTAAACCAGCCTACGATGGTCGTAAGCCCCGTAGATGCCCAGACTTCCATATATTCTTCTTCACCTTCATTGAGATGTCAAAAAAAAATTTAAAAATATATAAAAAGCTCATATATTGAGTTGAGTGTGATAATTACTATCCGAACATGAAAAATGTTTCGACCTTCAATAAAAGCGTATCTCGATTACCAATGTAAAGTGTTTGCGGCCACAATTGATATCAGGTACGTTTCGCCACGTATATTGCTATACTTATCTGTACGCACACAGTATAAATATTTTGATATATCTTGCAATTTTTTTTACATTTTGCATTATCTTATCTTACGATAATAAAAGAACTTATGCTTTATCACAATCTTTTTGTAACGATCAAAGTACTACTAAATAAGACAAAACTGGAATCAACTTTTTTTGTCATTTTATCATAAGAAATTTCATAATTTAATATTTATCTGATATTTTGTAGGAGATATCAACAGGAAAAATTTTTATGTAATTTGGATCACTACGTAGTACAGTGGTTAACACGTTTGGTTACCGTGCATGAGGTCTCATTTATATTTACAGCAATATATATCTCAACAAAGACGAAGGGTCTCATTTAGCTGGGAATTTGAATGTCTGGGAATTTACAAGGCATACTGTCTGATTTTAATGAACACTTTATTTCTTGTGATGCGCAATCTAAGATAACAATTTGAAAAATGTCAAGGATGCAATTATCTTTGTTTAGATTTAACAACGACGGTGACATTACACATCCCTGATTAACACCCTTAGAGATAATGATATAGAAAGTACTAGTACTAGTTAGTTGGTTGTATATTTAATGTGATTATTCTAACTGTAAAAATATCGACTGGGTTTATCTTTTTCCATCATTTATTTTTATTACTTGGATCATAAAACTCATTAAAAATATATGTTTTTTTATTTAAGTTTTACGTTGTAAGTACAAACATTTTCAAACACCAAAAATGATACGGAATGCATTGAAATACAATAGACTTTTTAAACTAGTGGTATATCAAACATAATTTAAAAATGGATGGATATCCACAAACGGACTGCCGAATCAATTCATGAAAAATTGTAATGACATTTTTAGCAATCGTGCCTATCTTTTTCTGTAATTATTTATTTAAAAAAAATTAAAGTAAATAAAAACATTTGATTACAAAAGTTAAACTGATAATAAGTGTTTAAATAAAAATATTACTTACTTACTTACTTATAACCCTTATCCGCACCCAATGGTGCATAGGGCACTGCATCGAATTAACGCAGTGTTATCTTGATAATTACTTACATGAAAGCAAGGTGATCACTCTTGCGCTTCAGGAACCAGTCCAGGGTAATATTAAATAAATATTACAGTGTGAAATCACTAATATTTATTTTCACCACTCCTGGAAATCGAACCCAGGACCTCCAGCACGGTAGCTAAACACGCTGACCATTAGACCACGGAGGCGGACAAAAAATATTAAGAGTAAGTTAAACCCTCCTTCATATTTAATTCTGAACGTATGTAAATATCACTTTCAGAAAAGCTCGTGTTATTATTCAATAAGTACACAATTGTTGAATGTAAGTTCGTGTTGTCTCTAAGGCTTGAATATTGTTCAATCATAAATATTCATAGTGTCGTTAATACAGTTAATGATGTAATTGCCTTATATCAGCTTATAACGTGACAAACTGTGATAAGTCTTGTTTTCGGAATATTAGTACCGCGCCCTAAATTTCAGGAGAATTCGGCACAATTTCAGGCACCAAAGCCACCGCGTAGGGGTAGTGATGTGCCACCCATCGCCTACCTCCGACCCCACATAGCCCGGTATTCTACAGGCCTCGATTAGGGTTACCATTCGTCCCGAAACGTTGGGACGTTTATCATTGACTACCATTTCACTATCATTGACCACTGAAATCGACTTACGAGAAAATTACTACCTCAGAAAATTATTCCAAATATATATATTTTTATTTCAAACCCTCATCTGCACCGCATAGGGCATCGCATCATATAAACACAGTGTTATCTTGATCGTTGACACATGAAGGAAAGATGATCAACCCTCCGCTTCAGGGTTCAGGGTCCAGGGTTATATTGAATAAATATCAGAGTGAAAAAATCGCTTTTATTTATTTGACCCCCCCTTTGGGAATCGAACCCGGGATCTTCAGTACGGAAGCCGAGCGCACTCACCACACTATTTTCATGTTCACACGAACTTTTGACAATTTTATAAAATCCTTCAAGAAAATTCAAAATTATTATTCACCATTTATTCATCCAAATATCGTCCCTCTACTGAATAACTCTTGTAGCTGACATTTTTGTTAAAAAATATAGTTTTACTTAGATTACATCGGAACCAACCCTAATGCATGGAAGTGATGTATAGTGTTGGCAAAAGAAAGATGTATGGTGTTGGCAATTTCTCTTAGACAAATCTGCGGCAAAATTTTGTATGATTGATGTTCGACTGGTGAATTAAAAATTACTGATAAAATAAATAAAGGTGTATTGAGGTGGTTTGGACATATGGAACGAATGAGTGAGGAAAATTAGTTTAAATTTTTTTCGTCAGTAACTAAATGACAAAATGACTATTAAGCGCAAATATTACTTTATTTTTATTGCCTTCACTCGTTTCGAATCGTATTTTTTTCTAGGTGAAATAAACGGTTTATACGTAACCGCGCACACAAAACCGCTCTCCTGTATAATTTGTATAACCGCCAATGCTTTGGTTAGGAAAGTGACGAAATATAAGAATTTTTCTCATTTTTATTTTTATTTTGATAGAATCCATATTTAATATTTGCCTTGATGGGTGGCATATAAGATTTGTTACGGAGTAAATAATTAATAAAGTGGTAAAAATTATTTCAAAGAAATTAACAAACAAATTAAAAAGGCAATATAAACATGGGCTAGACTCTAGCCGACAATGATTTATCTCTCTAGCGGCTAAATCATTGTCGGCAAGTTTCATCCATATACATCATATAAATGTTTCACGGTTTAGCTAAAAAATAATATATTTGAAAATTGTGTTTTTGAAGTGAAGAAAAAAACGGTACGCAATGTGATAAAAGCTTTCAAAAATTAAATTGAAAGATAAAAATAAAATATTATGAATATGTCCCAACGCAGTCCCGGAAAAATATGGCAACCCTATTCTGGCTACACGCTGCGCAACAGGTTGTCTTAGTTATACTTTAGTCAAGGCTGTACGTGTATGTATATGTACATATACATACAGCCTCCGAATTCCAGGCCTTTATTCTAATAAGCTCCGAGGTATTTCATCAAACATTGATTTTCGAATTGAACTTTTGAAACAAAAAAATATTCTAAAGCTTTGATATATTTTGAAAACCTTGAAATTTAATATGTACGTACTTCTATTGCCCATACATTTTAAGTACTTATGAAAATAATTTCAAATTTTTTTTTTTATAAATAAATAATTTTTAATCGTAGCAAACAAAAGTCAAATCGATCATTATGACTCAAATATTTAAACTTCTCATTTCTTTTACGCAATTATCAACTACAGACTTAACAGCCACGGTGACATTACACATCCCTGTTTAACACCCCTAGAGATAAGAAAGGTGAGTGAATGGTGCATTGAATTCGGTTGTAGCAAATAAAACCCATCAGCTGAAGCTAGACTAGTAGTGCACAATAATATCCTAAAAACATTCCAACCCTTGAAACTAAAAACATTCCAGAGAAAGGTAATCCATTCCAGAATCTGTTAATTTGAACAGAAAAGGAAATATTGATGAACGACTTGTTAAATCGAGTAATGCAATGTGTTCTCTAAGATAACCTGCCGTTAATAATTTCATGTTATTTTTTCCCATTTTTCCTCTTTTTTAAAATTTAAATTAAGTTTGTACAATTGATAATTTAAAAATAATACTTAAAAATTACTAAACCGTGGGACTTGGTTGTCAAAATGTAATTTTTTTAGTTTTAGGAGAATTTATACGTAAAATAAAATGTAATGTAATTAGTATGAAGATTCCATATTTGCATTTTAAAAATACCATTTTTAAGGCAAACTTAGAGATTTATTAAATATCATCGGTTTTAAATTATACAATTAAACTAATACAGCTGCAAAAAAAAAGTTTTAATTAATTACAACACATGTTCATAATTATTAAACTCAAAAGTAGTAGTAAATAAATCATAGTTCTTCATATTATTGTGCAAAGTTGCTACCAAATCAAAAATTGATCAGTGAAATATCTAAAAGATTTCATATTTCATAGTCCTTTGACCATATATTGTATAACATTAGAATACGCTTCGCTGTCTATCTTTTCAAATAGGCCAAAAACTTGTCATTAATCACGAGTAAATCTTTATCCATTGTGCCAACATACTTATGTATTGTGGATTGTTGAAATAAAATGGCAGGAACCCTTTCCCATTCCTTGACCCTCGGCCTTTTCTAGGGTCATTTATATATTCCCTGAGGGACGCCGGTCAACAGATCAAATTCCAAGTTGATACAGTCAACCCTTAAGAATAACAGCAAAGCAGAAAAACAACAATTTCGCAAATGTGCGGTTTTATTCCTTTTCTTTTGTGTTTCATATTTTAGATGGGTAAAAAAGAACTGGGAGTATTTTTTATCCTACCTTTTGAGAGCGTCAAAAATCAAAACCCGTGTTTGGAAAATCGGGGTCATAAGTAACATTTTTACATATTTGAAAAGTAAAGAAAGAAAAATTACACATGTTTTATGGAAAGTACCAATAATCAATTGATACACGAAAAGTTTTATTATAATATTGTTTACAATTACTAAGGAAGAATGGGGTGCATAGAGAATTAATTAGAGTAGGCAGCAGAGACAGGTAGTAAGGTAAGCTGGTACTTCTTACTAGGGTAGGCAGTAGAGGTAGGTAGGAAGGTAAGCTAGGTACTCTTAGTAAGGGTAGGTACTGGTTGCATTTTTGTATATCACGCGGGTAAGCAAGATCAGTAGACACTGTTTTTCTGCCTATATGGAATGCACGCCCCTGCTCAGGAGGGTAATCTGCACATCGATAGGGGATGAAAACAAACAAAAAAACCTTAATTTAATTAATTTGAAACCCTATTTGAGTGCTAATTTAAAACCCATTGAAGTATTTTTTTTCAAATAAGTTAATACAATCCAAAGTAATTAAAAAAAAATGTGCCAAGACCCTTAGACAAAGAAATCATTGTATCAGTATCATTATAAATCCATCACATCAAAGGAAAAAAATACTTAACATCTGACAAGATTCGAACCCAGGTCCCCCGATATCTGGTCATGTTGGCTTTGTTTTTATTGTGAAATTCCTTTTACAAAATACAGAATTTACAAAAAAAACTGAAAGTAATATTTAATAATTATCTATTATAAATATACAAAAGTTTTTTTTTATTTCACAATTTTTTGAGCATTTAAAATCTTTCAGAAACATGTTTTATCATTTAATCAGCTCTTATTCAATAAAGTACATGATACTATATTTGACATACCTAAAAAAACATTGAGTACCAATAAATTGCAATTCAAGCAATTTGTCATAGGTTTTTCAAATAATGAGTCATGAAGCTTTTTTCAACGAAAAAATAAATTTCGTTTTGCCTTTATTTTTAAAACCAATTTCAGTGTAAAAAGAATTCGGTAAATTCGAGCAATATATCCTCAGGTGGTCGATTATAGTGAAAAGTTAACTCATTAACTAAGTAGCGTAGATAACTTTGATTTACTTACACTTAAATTTAAAAGGTAAGAAAATTTATTTGAGGTGGTATGGAGAATGATTGAGAAAGTATATTAGGCAAATGTGAACGGGAGGACAGAACGAGGACGGCCAAAAAAGACTTGGCACGTCTAGATCAATCAGAACCTAGAATATGGTGGTGGCAAAAGTCTACGCAATCGGAGGGCATGTATTACTAGATGTATGGATGTGAAGGAAGCTAGGAGTGTATGTTAGGACAGAAGAGTGTGGCGCTACTCCCTCTCTGCCTACTCCTGTAGGGAGACTTCGTGATCCAAAATCTTCAACTTCCAAACTTCCTTAAAATAGTAAATCAGTTTACCGAAGGCTTAATAATCTAATTGTAAGATAATTCCCTTGTCCTGTGATTGTCTAAACTTTCATATACCTTTTGAATAAAAATATATGCTCTGTTAAGACACCTAATTTATTTTATTTTATCGCTCTTAGGGGTTAAAATCTAGTTTTTGAAACATTCAAATGACAATTTTTTTTAAATAAATTGTTTATTTTCCTTACATTTATTCTCGGCATTTCATTTTTACAAGGAAAACTTAATTATTTCGTTCGGGTAGCAAATTTGGCCATTAATTCCCTAGACATCCTCGACATTATTTTTCAAGACGTCTAATATAAACTTTACCATTATTTTTCTTTTCTTCATTGTTTTTCCCATTTCCCACTGGGATCTGCACATCGCGCGTGGAAATATATTACTTGTATTGCGTGGCATAAGTAATATAAATTCTTCAGAAGAGATTAATATTCATTCCCCTCCAAAATGGTCTTCTAACAGTGTCATAGAGATATTTTTCGAGTATCTTTTTCTTAATTTATGTACAAAGAGTACGCGAGATATAAAGGAATTATTTCTTTGAAACGTTGTTTTTAAATTAATGGAAAAAATAAGAGACTACCTATTTAAAAAATATATATGCAGGTTGTAGGTACCTGGATATTTAAAAAAAGAAGGTATCTACTTGACGATTATTAATTTTTGAATAATGTCTTCTTTTTCTTCATCTTGTTATAGCCCTTGTGGCCTGTTTTTAAGAGGGATATTAGCTTCCTGCGATGTCGATTCTCAGCTATCGACCCATCTCTTTGATGGTCTGCCTGGGAGTCGTCTACCATGGGGTAATTGACTAATGTAAGATAGGAAAAAGATCGTTTTAATCTCCGAAAACGTCAAACAAAACACGCGATACCTATCGATTTTTCAAAGTAAAGAAAATCTATGGCGTTTCTTTTTTGATTATTTTTCTTTATGTTGAAATAATCGTTAACAATTTTACATGTAATGAACAGATTTATTAGCTATGATAAAAATACTACTTACAAATATAATGTATAATATTACTACTACTGCTTCCCCTTTTCCGTACATAATGGTGCATAGGGCACTGCATCAAATTGATGCAATGTTAATTTGATAATTAATTTTTATGAAGTCAAAGTGATCGTCTTACGCTTCAGGTGCCAGTCCACGGAAATATTAGGTATAATAAAGAACATTACTATTTTTCTACATGGAAAAATCAATTTATCCTTTTCGTATACCTTCACGCTAGCCTTCACAAGCTTATACGACTGCAGGTATGCAACCTCGACTACCCTGGCCATTGCAACTATACTCTATCTCATATCTATTCGTCCCCTTGCGTTGTCATTTTCATATAACAGAAACGTCCTTCGTCGTAAGCTCCTTCACTTACGTCATTTTTATTCCATCACATACATATAAATCAATGTAAGAATTTGAATATATAAATCTTATAACCGGGAGAGCAAAAAATTCGAATTCAAATTCAAATAAAACGTTGACTGACATGTACGAATGTATGTATGTTTTTATACTTACATGAACATCAACTGATACATTCATCTGTGGTCGTGACTACTTAAACATATTTACGTATGTGATACGTATATGTGTTTATATACGTGTAAATATTCAACGGTTTAACCGCTAAAAACAAAACAGGTTTCTTTTTCATTCTTACTTAGAGATTTTTAAACAGCTTCTCTGTCCGCCCAGTCATTTCAAAACAAAATGCTTACATTACAACGGACATTTTGAGGTTCGTTAAAATATATTATTAACTTTCTATTACTTATTTAAATTTCACGGTGTTTATACCAATATTTCTCTAAAATCTATTGTGACTTATGTTTTTATGCATTCAGCATCATTTTTAAACACCGTAAGTGTATTATTTTTTGACATCTCATCAAAGGTGAAGAAGAATATGGAAGTCTGGGCATTTACGGGGCTGACCACCGTCATTGGCTGGTTTAATTAATCACTTTACACACGTGTAACATTCACCAATTCTACCCATTATTGACAACTACAATTCTCAACTTCTTGGAAATAAATGCCCAGACTTCCATATTCTTCTCCATCTTTGATGAGATGTCAAAAATTAATTTGAAAAACAACTCCTATAATTGGGGATAATCCAGATTTGGGAACAAGTATTTGGACACACTCAAAATGTTGTGCCGTAAGTCTAAGTTTACATTTTAGATTTGTGTCCTTAGGACGTTGAAGGATATAAAGAGGGTAAGGGCTGTTTATTTTTATTTATTTTTTAGGGACACATGAATAATGGTACAATATACTATTTTTACACAAACAATAATATAATATACAGTAAAAGATGGGAAATTAGGAATTTATTATATTCCTGATTTTCCATTTAGGTATATGTTTTTTTGTAAATTCCTTGTGAATGATTGAGTAAACGCTTGACTGCGAAACTGGGGTCACGTGTTTGATTCCGCCAATTATTAAATATTTAAAAATATATATATATATATATGTATATATATATATATATATATATATATATATATATATATATATATATATATATATATATATATACATATATATATATACATATATATATATATATATATATATATATATATATATATATATATATATATATATATATATATATATATATATATATATTATTAAAAAATAAATGTAAAAATTGTATTAACATGTTAGTATTCGGCTCAACACAGGCCATGCCTAAAGAGCCGTAATACATATAATAAATGTATATATGAAATGAATATGTATTTTTGAATATATCTATGTATTATGAAAAAAAATAATAAAAAATACAAAAAATAAAAAAACTTTAATGGATAGGTTTACTATCTATTTATCCCTACACCCGCAGAATTTATTGGCTTTCAACTCATTCATTTACTATTCCGCAGTGACCTTTGACATGGTTATGTAAGCCCTTGTCTGCATACTGGAAACGTGTTTCACTGACTAACATAATATCGTCAAAGGTGTTTAGAACAAAAAAAGGTATTAAAAAGCATGTCGTGAAATACAGTTTTCACGAATGAAAACGGATTTGAAATAAATTTGGGTTTAACGGATATGTTATGTCTACATTTTTAATTGTATTTTTATTTATTAAAAAAAAGGAATAACCTGCAAAGCCTTTATTTTAGAGGCTTGTCTGTAGATAAGATAGTATAGGGAAAGTGGACGTAAAATATACATGAAAAACACCCAGACCGATTAAAAATAAATATTTCTTGAATTTATTAAATAATTGGTGGAATCAAACCCGTGACCCCAGTTTCGCAGTCAAGCGTCTACTCAACCATTCAAAAGGAATTTACAAAAAAGACATACCTAAATGGAAAATTAGGAATATTATTATGTTATATTATGTATATTACCAAAATATAATACATTGTTATTTTTCTATCTTTAATATTATTTATTTGTGTATCACACCTCAAAATCAAAAAATCTTTAAGGGTTTTATTAGCAACAGGTGCAGGGTTTGGTTTCACGTCCTTCCATAGCAAGGAACGTTTTTATTTTTTTACTTTTTTTGGTTGATACTTTGTGGCGCCTTTTATAAACTTTATAAGATGAGTAAAACGGAAACGTTGTTTTTAACCACTTCAATTTAATCGATTTCGACAAATGTCTTGCCTTCTTCAGGGATGGATATATATACTTAACTTAAACCAGATAATTTTCAGTCAGGTGAGTGGGCGGGTACAGGAGAAGTTAGTTAGTTACCATGAGTGAAATTGGAAATGAGAGGGGTTGGAGTCGTGGTGTTTTTATTATTGCTTTTTCTAGAAATCGGCAAATGTTAAAAATATTTCTTAGATTTACGTGGTTAAAAAAAATATTTGTTTTACTAAATTTATGAAGGAAACGTGTTTCATCACCAAATTAAACCTTTTTTTAGGCTTTTCGTTGGTGGTAAAATTATATTGATATCAATTTTGACATGGACGATTACATTTGCACTAGATTGAAATTTTTGACGCAATCTGGAGATCTGAATGCCTTAAAATTAAGAAAAATTCTTTAAGATGGAAAGGCCATGTGGAGCGAATGGATAACGAGGGAATGCCTAAGAAAGTATGAACGGGAGGATATAACAAGGACGGCCAAAAAAAACTTGTCACGACTAGATCAATCAGAACCTAAAATCTGATAGGGTCAAAAGTCTATGTCATCGGAGTATGTATGGAGGTGACCTCCATACATTTAGTATGGAGGTGAAGCAAGCTAAAAGTATATGCCAGGACAGAAAAGTGTGGCGTTGTATCATCTCTGCCTACCCATGCAGAGAAACGGCATGATGGTAGCAGTAGTAATAGTAGTAGTTGTTGATCTGGAGATCTTGCACCAGTTAATAATACACATTAGAAAAAACCGCTACGACCGCATGTATGTGCGTTCATAAATGCGGTAAAACCAATTTCTAAGGCTTCTTAGGTAGGTACGTTACAATCCCGTAGCAATATTCACAAAGTGTAATGAATAAACTAGAAAAATGGTATTGATTTAGTATTAACAGGTTTAACGATTCATATTATGGAGTGGCGCCCGTTCTGTGCAGTGCCCGCATTGTCTCCACCGCCAACTGTATCATGGTAAAATTAGATCTGCATTATGCAGATACTTGAACCTAAATACCTGCAGAGACACAATTTAACATTTTGCCTTGGAGACAAGGTTCATTATATTGAATATGCGGCAAAACGATGTACATATGATAAATGTCCAAATGGTGATACGTATACTTATATCGCTGGTTAAATGCCAAAGGGCCACAAAGAAAAAAAACTATACAAAAAAAAATAAACTCTTTATTCCAAAAATGGTATCTATCTCAGTGTTCCGCAAACTTTTTCTATTCAAGGTACACCTACCAAATTAAGAAATTTCAGAGGTGCATATTCACCATATTATGGTAACATATTTAACATATTATGTTGTTGTTTTTTTGTGGTATTTTTTTTTTAAATTCATATTTAAATAATACAAAATATTTGGTAAATATACAATAATTTTCTACATCTCTAATAAAGCAGATACATGTGTTTAGAGAGGGAGTTCGTTAAACAATTTTATTTTATTTTTATAAACAAAGTAAATTAAACAAAGTTAATTATAATTATAATTAAAAATAAACAAAGTAAATTTAAAAAATATATATTCCTTGGTATGGAGTCTAGGTAAGTTAGGTATGTTTAATGGGAAATGTGAGCCTACATAACTAAGCACAGGCAGTCAAAATTTGGAGCAATTTTGTTATTTTAACAAAACTAGATTTTTCTGCGGCACACCAACTAATCACCACGGTACACCAGTGTGCCGCGGCACACACGACCCATGATTGAGACACCCATGATTCTAGCGTAAGAAATGGACATTTCTAACGCTAGAATCATAAGTGTCTTTCGAATATGAAAATGTTGACGATTTAGATACCATTTTTGGAATAAAGAGTTTATTATTTTTATTTTTGCTTTGTGGCCCTTTGGCTTTTAACCAGCGATGTGATGATAAATGATAGACGTTCAATGGTTTCAAAATTACATTTTTTGACATCTCAACATAGAAGAAGAAGAATATACAAGGCTGGGCATTTACAGGGTTTACGACCGTCATAACCTTGTAACATTCACCAATTCTACCCATGATTGACAACCACACCACTCATTTTTTTGCAATTTCTGGATATATTGTACGTGTGGGTTCACAACAGCCATCTATGTTGGAATAAGGCAAGCTTTTATATTTAACAGAGACTTTTTTTTATTTGTATGCAAGGTTAAATTTCAAAGTAATCGGTTAATGACTAGGAGATTTATAATTTCGAAAACATTATCAAATAAAATGTTTAACAGCATAAAACAACTTTATATTATAATTCAGATATATTTTTTTCCGAATTCATCGAAGTAACTCCATCGTATTTTTTTTTCTTTTTCAAATAAATAATTTTTCATCGTTTAATAAAAAAAACATGCATTTCTGGAGGCCCCAGAAACGTCTTTAAAATAATTGGTACAAAGACTTAGATAGTTTCGATCCAATTTCAACATGTTGATTATAGGTTGTTTCACATTCCTATATATACAGGACCAACCTGCCGATGGTTATGCCTGCAAGTGTTTTTGCCTAGAATTTTCACTCATGAATTACATGAAATTATAGTAACTTTAAACATAAAGATTAAATCCACTCACAAGTAGGCATAGGCTATGAAACTTATAAAGTTGAAGCCTGAGTGTGAGTAGGGACATGATAAACGGTGTTGCATAAGCCGTTGCTAGATTTCAGAGTCACTTGGACGTTAGGTAATTAAAAAAAATGGTTATGCCTGTAGGAAAAACTACCGCTATGCTGAACAATATCACGACGGATATTCATCTATTTCATGTGTCTGAGGGGGTGTTCCGAAGGGGGATTCTTCTACATATTTAACACGAGTGCTTACTTTCTAATTTACGTTTTCATGTAGCTTTAAATTTTAGTTCTTATGTAAGCATTGATTATTATTGAATAAATTGAAATTGAATTGAATTGAAATTACTAGACATATTGAGGAATGCGTTTACAAAATTAGAAAGCTTGTACAGGGAGCGAAAGTGAATCATCACGGAATATTATCGTCAAAATACAGTAACAAATTTTACCGTTATTCAACCTTTGAATACATTATTAAGTATGTGTTATATTTATTTAAATAATATACCACTGGCTTCATACTTTATTTCACCATAAATCATTTTAAAACTATATTATATTTCTTTCGGACACTGAATTATGCCCCTTTGGATGGTATATCAATTTTAATAGTTTATATAATAAATTCAAAAACAACAACGTTATAATAAATATAAATATATATATATATATATATATATATATATATATATATATATATATATATATATATATATATATATATATATATATATATATATATATATATATATATATATATATATATATATATATATATATATATATATATATATATATATATATATATATATATATATATATATATATATATATATATATATATATATATATATATATATATATATATATATATATATATATATATATATATATATATATTTACGTTAACTTGATAAAAAGACTTCATTGTCACACGTGTAAAAATATAGTAAGATAGGTAATTCGTGGTATTTTCTAAGTTAACATTATTTTTTTTAAAACATAAACGAAACATTTGGATGTGTATGCACAAATACAAACATATATTTTAATAAATAATAATAAAATAGTATGTGTTATATACGTATATTCGTATATGTATATATCTAACTCGTTATAATATAATACATGTTGAATGTACAGCGTGGAGCAAAATAAATCACCCTATCAGAAGATGTTATAATTTTTGCAAATGTTGTCGTACGTCAATCATATTTGACATTTATGAACTAGAAAGCTGGCCACTTGACGGATATCATCTTTTCCACTTAAGAAAAAAAAATATAAAGGTTCAAATAAAGATTTCCATTACTCAAAATCTTTTTTTTTTTAATTATTAAAAAAGTTATCCAAAAACAAAATAGGATGATAATTTTTGGCCACCCTAAATTTGTTTGTTTACCGCAGCTGTTTAGTTTACATATCGCTCACTCCTTTCAAGAACATCAAAAATCAAAAAACTTAATTTTTCAGGAGAACGTTTTTAAAGTTTAAAAATATAATACAATGTTTTGAAAATAAATATCAAGACGCTTATTGAACTTTTTACTGTGCAACAGATCTTTTTAGGTGAAACCTGAAGGTTTTTTCTCCATTTGAAAAATATTTAGTAAATTTAAAAAAATAATCAAACATTACCTTTTCTTCAAAATGCAAAAACAACACTTTTTGCCCTGTAGCGGGTAAATATTAAGTTAAAAATATGCCGCTTTTGCTGGGATATAGTACATTTTCTGGGCATTCCGAAAACATGCACAACTGAAAATTGACGATTTTTTATTTATGACGTTCTTGAAAGGAGTGAGCGATATCTCAAATATGATTGACGTACGGCGCCATTTGCAAAAATTATAACATCTTCCGATAAGGTGTTTAATTTTTCGCCATCCTGTAAATGTATGTGCATATCTAACGAGGTATCTAATCCAGAAAAGCTTTTAGCGTTGATAGGCATTAAACACAATGTATTGTTTACATGCTCGTATAAAATGATATTATGCAACACGTATAAGTTTTTGTATATATTTGTATACTTATTTTATTAATAGCCGAGAATCGTATGTCGTGTATAAGAACAGTGTATAAGAATCAACAGGTCAAAGGCCAAACCCAAATACTTACTTTATAATAATACTATTATCGCGGAAACTATCTTAGAAGACAAAATTCGACCCAATGTTTCATTTCATATTTGTTTATAGTTATATTGTTATCAATGCAGGTATTTACGCAATTTAAAAAATGTATTTAATACACACTGCACTCAAATTTCTTATTTAAATTATTATTTTGAATTACTTTTTGCCACTTATGCGCTAGTGAGGTTATGGATGCACGTTACATCCTTATTCTTGCAGTAACGGTATGCCGATTTCAAAGTTTTTGAAAAGCTCGGCAGTTGAATTTGCCGCATAATTTAACGTGTCAGGTTAGGAGGAAATAGTTGCCAGCGCGGCCGCCAGAGTGCTGCGCGACGCGGCAATGTTCGGATCGTTTGCCGCCATCTCTAGCGCCGGTTACCAGCTTGACGCATTGCAGGTGCGTGGCAGCCAATCAGCGAGCGAGATCCGCAGAGGATGTCTTGTAAACAAGCCGCACCCAGACCCTATAAAACCGACTTACTTCCTCGGATTAAATTAATCCCCCGCGAATCTTCCGTGTCGATGCAGTGAAAAGTGATTGAAAAATAAATAGTCAAATTTTAAAAAAGTTTTATTCAAATAGAGCTCGAAAAGCCGAGAAAATCGAAAATAAAATTTAAAGTAGTTCGTGCGCCGGTCGCGGAGTAATTCGGTTTCGGCTCGGACGGTCGTGTCAGGGACTGTCGGAGCTGCGGAGCGCCAGTAGTGTTTTACTCATCGGCCCGTACGTTCGGTTCAGTGCCGTGTCTCGCGAACTTAGTGTAGCTCCGGTTTATCCACCTTAATCTACCATGGTGAGTGTTATTTTACGCCATCCGTGTCAAATAAGTGTTTTAGGAGAACCTCGCTACAGGAATACATTTATATTTTTGGGTTTGTTGTGAATTTTGTGCGTGTCCCGGAGAAGACCATTACCTCAACGGTCATTTCTCTTTGCCGCAATGCGGGGCATTATACCGCTCTTCTGTCTCCGTTCTCAAACTGTGTTATCCGCAAATAACCCGTTTCGCGTATCTGTTTCTGTTGTGTGTAACGACTCTTTTATTCGGGGCGGAATGTATATTTTGACATTTGCACGAAATGGAATTGTCCGCTTCGGGAATCGCGGTAACGAATTCTAGGAATCATTAGGTGGTACCGGTTAAATGACGTTGCTCGGCGGATCATCTCATTGTTTCGCAATGACGCATTCTTTATAAGTGTAATCCGATGTCTCGCGTATTCCATAATATCCCTATAATATCGCATCTCCGCAATGCAGGCATCGGATGCAGACTAGACGAGCGCAAAGACTCGCCAATTTGTACGATCGGTTTTGGCGCTCTTGTGTCAAAATTTGTATCGGCGTCCTCCATTTGCCCATTCCGTATAGTTATACCATTTCGTTGGAATTATTTGCCTTTTTATAGTTATTCGCGGAATATTCCCACGGCACCAAACGCGAGGCATTATTTAGTAAACATTGCCCGCTTGTACGGGGAATGTAGCTGAGAGTTTGGAAAGTTCTATTTATCGATTTTCCGCGAAATCATGTAATTAGTCAGAATGCAGTACGCGTAATTCTTTGAGAAATTCTACCAGCTGGTGCAGTATCATATCCCAGGCCGGACGGGGATGCGAGGAATCCCGATAATAACGGACACGCTATCTGGTTCTTGTAAAAGCTATTCTCGAAGAGTTTACGTGGACCGAGGTGCCGCATTGATAGAGAGAAAAGTGCGCTTGTTTTCCGTTATCAGGGACTAGTAACCACCATTAACCTCGTTCTAGATAACGCTACACGGGAAGTTATAAGCCGCGCTGATATTTAACATTTTCCCTAACTTTAGGAATGGGCGTTGCGCGAAATAACTTTTATCTGATGTCATAGTAAAATGGCAATTAATCCGGGTTTATTATCGTTTGCGCGCAATAAAATTTACGTTAATTCGTTCCTTTAGAACCGTTTCGTTTTGTTAACTTCTTTATAGCTCGGTTTGAATACATTTACGATGTGTTCTTTTCTAATTATGGCGGTTAATTTCGTGGCCTCAATAAAGAGGAAACAACTGCTCAAATAAAAAAATGTCTACTAACATCCTACTTAACATCCTTCCTTATGGAGATGTTTGTACGTGGGATAAAGAGCACGGTAATTTGGTTACGCCTACTTGAGTCCCAAGTGCATTTATACCAATTGTTAAGTTCCATCCACTATCATTATCTTTATTGGTCTGAATCATTAAAATTATTTAAAAATTACCAATTCAAAATCAGTCATTTTGGAATTAGTGTCATATTTGAATATAATTTTCCTAGTAAGGACAGGTGAAGTAAGAAATATTTTCCTCATCGACATTTAAAAAAATATGAATAATAATAAATGTTTAAGAATTTCTGTTACTGGATCTGTAATATCCATGTAAAGTTTTTTTTTTTTAATATAGCAACACAAAATATTGATATATTCATTTGTTATTTTTACAATGCTTTGTTATAAAAATATTACTTTGGAATTACAGATATTAAACATGAAATATAAAATAAAATAATATAAATTAAATAAGTATAGTTTAGCAGTGAGAAATTGACAAGTATGCAACAATCATAATAATGATTACTTGACTTTATTTATTAGCTTGGTGTATATATTTATTATATATGTTTTGAGAATTATGAAAATTTTATTGAAAAAAAGCAACATTTAAAAAAATATGTAATTAAAGCTAATGCTGTGTACTAATTAACATTAGTTCACTCAATTAATATTAATAATATTTATATTCTGAACATGTATTAAATTAACTGATGGTAGTGACCTACATTTGAAGTATTCCTTATAGTATAGCTAAATTATTGTCTGCAAGTACTGGTAAAAAGTAAAGACCTGAATATTCAAAAAAAAATATTTTAAATTTAGAAGAAAAAAATTCTGGCAACACTGAATAGGTCCAATGATTTGTAATGTAATACAGAAAACCCATTCAAAATACAATTTGAATTTCAAATGTGTTCCACTTTTCATCTTGGTGGTAGTTTTTTTTATCAAATCACATTATACAGGTCTTACTTATGATGTTACTACACATCTGTTCTGTATTATAAAATGAGAAAATTAATACAGTTTATAATTTTTTTTTTTTTTAATTAATTTTATTGCTGTGGCGGCTGTAAAGCCGTCAAGTCAAGCATCTTCTTATTGATGCCCTGGTATTTTTCATCGGTGCTTCTCAATATGTTAAATGATGTTTTGAGGACGCAGTACAAACAAATCAGATTGATGGATGAAGAACTCGAACTAGGCCTGAAAAGGTCTGCCTTTAGGAGCAATCATTGTGTGTAAATGACGAGTGTTGTCGGTCAGAAGAAATCCATGTAATAATAAAATATAGTGTACCATCATCTCTGCCTGCCCCTAAAATGACTTGCATGTTTATATTAAGAGAGATATTTTGCTGCATTGTTTTTTTGTAATTCTGTAAATTGAACACGAATACTTTATTAAATCGGCATATGTAAAATCCTTAATTGGTATCACGGGAGACGATTCTCAGGAAAACAATATATAATTGAATGTTTGATTTCTGGAAAGCAAACACACACAGAAAATGTCATTTTAGTTTTAAATTCAATAAAAAAATGTTAGTTATTGGGAGAAATTTACTAAATAGAAGTTCAACTGAGTATATCTGATGGTGCATAGTGTGCAAGATAACGCATCATTGATTACATAAAGGCTCATTGATCATTTTTACATGCAGGGTATCATATAAAAATATTGCAATGAAAAATACTTCATGTTACTGATACAAAGCACATAATTTCTACACGGGAAATTTTGAAACAAAAAGAAAAACATATTTAGAAATCTATGGCCAGTTTTATTTTATGTGATTCAAACTAGAAGATATTGCAGAATAATATATATATATATACTCAAATATCATGAGTTTCAAATGAATCTTAAAATTATGTTAAAATGTCATTTTTTAAATATCTTATGGTTCATGAACGTTTACAGGATTTGAGATAATTTATTTAAATCCATTATATGAGTTGTATAAGAGAATACACCAATGTGGAAAAGGAGCAGTAATGTGTCATTCTATCCTCTGTCTACTCTTGTGGAGAGTAGTGTGAAGGGGATAAATGATGGTATAGGTATTGGAAACAAAATCTATGAACTATTCATAACCATATATTGTTGAATAAGAAGTGTTGTGAATGGTAAGATATATACAAGAGTGAATGGTAGTCACTAACTAACCATCACACCACTTCCCGCAGGG
>NW_028281821.1:245000-355000 GCF_059751285.1 Brachycentrus maculatus
TCTTTCGCTGGGATATAGTACATTTTTTGGGCATTCCGAAAACACGCACAAATGAATATTGACGATTTTTGTTTTATGACGTTCTTGAAAGGAGTGAGCGTTATGTAAGAAAAATATAATTCAATGCAATAACCGTTTTTAATTTAGGATATATTACCCAAAAATTCAACCAGGATATCCGCCTTCTTCCGTTTGTTTTTTATTATATTTAAACCTTGTGCAGGCCCTGCATTTCCGCTGCAGAGGCAAAATGTCAAACGAAAGTTTTGGCGTGATTAAATGACTAAGATTGATCGAAATCGAGTATAAATGAACTATACATTCATATATTACATTTTCTATCCTTAAATTTCAACTGACACACTCTATTTTATGTCCTTTGTGTCGAATTGAAAGGAGTTCATTCCCTTATTTCTAGTTCACAGGACTAATGTGTCTTCACTTGAGTGATCAACTTCAATTAAATGCGTTTAAAAAATTGGGAAATGTCTTATATAACATTAAATTCGTAATAAAATGGTTTTTGTCTCAGTAATACAAAATAATAAGGAATTAAACCAGTATTTCGTAATATTTACTTACAACATTTTCAGTATTTAAATGCTTGTATGCAAATCTGGATTATCTCTGCTGGAAGTCTGGATATTTACAGGGCTGACGATCGTCATAGGCTTGGTTAAGTGATCACTTTACACGTGTAAGATTGACAACTGCATTACTGAAATTCTTGTTATTTCTAGATATATTGATTAAACTCAAAACACAGTGTTTGAATTCACTAAAATTAAACTAGAGACATGATGAGATGAAGAAATCATTTTATAAAGCAGAAACTCTTTCATTTGTATGTGAGGTCCGAATCCTGAATTATATTTACATACTTGAGAAAACAAACCCTTATCCGCACCCAATGGTGCATAGGGCACTGCATCATATAAACGCAGTGTTATCTTGATCGTTTACACATGAAGGAAAGGTGATCAGCCCTCCGCTTCAGGTACCAGTCCAGGGTAATATTGAATAAATATTACAGTGAAAAAAATCACTTACATTTATTTTACCCCCCTTGGGAATCGAACCTCGGACCTCCAGAACGGTAGCCGAGCATGCTGACCATTACACTACGGAGGCGGACAAACGCTAGAAAATATCCTTTCTCTTTTTAATTCCATATTTTTCTTCATCTATGTTGAGATGTCAAAAAAGAATGTTAAATAACTCCTAATTTGAGATAATCAGGATTTGTGAACAAGTTGTAATAAATTCCTTTTTATTTTATTATAATGGTGGCACAACTTGATATGAAACATGTACCATTCATCCCTTTTTATATGAATGAAGATGAAGTCTGAGTATAGCAGGGTAGGCAGAAAGAATAAAACGTCGCATTTAGAAACGAAATGGTTTTCCACCTCTGATATAGTTTACCATATAAATAATATAAAAAACACGATTTTTAGGTAATATTTTGATTTATATCAAGTCTCAGGTGTCATTTTTCCGTATGCGTCGTAAATAAAAGCCACGCGCGGTAAAAACCGGCAAGAACTCAATTCCAGTGATAACCGCGCACACGTAAAACAGCCGTAGAAACAAAACTTCACAAACGGGTGTAATAAAGATGAAGAGAAAGATTTGAGGAAGGAAAGAAATGATTGAAGCCGAGTCGTAGGATGTGACGTTAGGTAGATAGGAGAGAATGGGATGGATTCATGGTGGCAATGAACTGGAAAATTTATTCTATATGAATCACATAGATATCTAGATTGCAGCTGTATCTATGGAAATCTCTAAGCAACAGTGATATTTTAAGTTTTTTATTTACTTATTTATTTTATCTTATATAATGAATAATAAAACCCTTATCCGTACCCCAATGGTGCATAGGGCACTGCGTCATATAAACGCATATATCTTGATCGTTTACGCACGAAGGAAAGGTGATCAGCCCTCCGCTTCAGGTACCAGTCCAGGATAATATTGAATAAATATACCAGTGAAAAAATCACTTTTATTTATTTTACCCCCCTTGGGAATCGAACCCAGGACCTACAGAACGGTAGCCGAGCGTGCTGACCATTACAGTACGGAAGCGGTATCTTATATATATTGTAGTTACAAATAATAAAATAATAATAACGTGCCCTCACTGAGTTTTCCCGTGCCGAGGGCACATTTTAAAATATTTTTTTTTATAATTTTTATTTAGAAATCAAATATGACATGGTTTATTTATCCACTTTTATAGATTTGGCGGTTTTTTTTTTATTATTTGAGTTAAAAACAGCAACATTTGTAAAACAAAACATTAAAAGATATCCCAAGGTATCCCAGGTGTCCCAAGACAATACAATAGAATTTAGTTTTTGTTTTGTATTGTATATTTACATCTAAATACAATATTCATATTAAAAAAATATACATGAAACCTGTTTTTTATTTATTTTTTTATTTGGGTTAACTACAGCAACATATGTAAAACAAATATTAAAAAATATACATTAAACAAGCCAATTATAAGTTAACCACAGATACATAAAGATGAGTACAATATAAAGTGTAGATCTAGCAAATGAATGAATGTGTGTGTGTGTGTGTGTGTGTGTGTGTGAAACTTTTTTATTTGTCTTA
Source organism: Brachycentrus maculatus (assembly GCF_059751285.1). Taxonomy (NCBI): domain Eukaryota; kingdom Metazoa; phylum Arthropoda; class Insecta; order Trichoptera; family Brachycentridae; genus Brachycentrus; species Brachycentrus maculatus. Next base: position 247,632 of record NW_028281821.1, read on the forward strand.
TATATTTCCATGAAAAACTTATCAGTAGGTATAGCTAAACAAAACAGACAGATCCAATGATCTTTATTATAGATATAGATTATAAAATGCCAAGGGTTTTCCACAAGGATAAAACAGTTTTTATTTATATTTAGTCATTATTCATTATTGTCTACTAAAATTGTTTGCTATTTCGCGGGCCGCACAAATATCTCTCGCGGGCCGCAGTTTGACGACCAAGGATCTATAAGAACAAAAAAGAAGAAGCTTAGGAAAAGTTTGACTAAATCAGCTCATCACGTAGGCGTCGTACTTTAAATTAAGGTGAAGGAGACATAAATATCACTTACCAGCCCATCTTTTTCGCTAACACCCCATTTATAAGGGTAGAAGGGGGGATCTATTTCAGTCGGCACAGCTCGTAATCCTGATTGATTTTATGCAAATTGGGGATTAGAGACCTTTCTTTATAAGTTTCAGTAGACTAGTTTTTTGCTTAACTAATAAAAAAATTAAACTACTACTACCATCACGCCGTTTCCCCACAGGGGTAGGCAGAGAGGATGGAATGCCACACTCTTCCTGACATATACTCCTCGCCTCCTTCACATCCATACGTCTAGTCACACATGCCCTCCGATTACGCAGACTTTTGACACCGCCAGATTTTAGGTTCTGATTGATCTGATCGTGCCAAGTCTTTTTCGGTGGTCCTCGTTCTGTTTTCCCTCTCACATTTGCCAAATATATTTCCTTAGTCATTCTCTCGTTATCCATTCTCTCCACATGTCCATACCACGGTAAGAAAACTTTTCCTAATCTTTTCAATTATTCCTTGCTCAGCCTTACATTCCTTTCTATCTTCGTTTTTAATTCTGTCATACAATGATTTTCCACACATTCGTCTGAGAGAGCGCATTTCAACAGCGTTCACTCTGCTTTCATCCTTCCTTTGCCAGTTCCATGTTCGCTTCCATCCATTAGTGTCGGTACCAGCACGCCGTTGTGAACTGCTAGCTTGGCTTTCTTGGACATATTTTTTCAAAAAAAAAAATTTAACTACATCAGAGCAAATTTTGCCTTTCGATTTTTACATCACTCACCGTCATCCTTTCAACTTAATTCATAAGAAAAGCTTCAGTAACTATTAAAAAATCGTTTTAAAAGTTTTAGGTATATTGGTGAACTAAGAACAGTAAAACAGATTTACGAGGGCAAGGTAGTTAGAAAAAATGCAGACGAAGACCGAGGAAAACTTGGCATAATCAAGTATTTCAAATACTTGAAAGGTACCGGGTCAAGAGTCGTAATAATCGGCGGGTACGTATAAGTGATGAATTAAAAAATATTATAAATTAAATCAGTACAGAACAAAAAACTTAATTTATGAGACGATTGTAGATGGAAATAGCAGCAGAGGAAGACCGATGAAAACATGGCATGATCAAGTATGTCAAAACGAGAAACAGGTCAGGCTAAGAGTTGGAAAAATCGGCGAATATGTACGAGGAGATGCATGAATATGGCAGAAGCGTAGATTGTGTTTAAAGACAGATATGTGTGGGGTTCTACTCTCTGTGTCTACCCCTGCGGGGAAGCACTGTAATGGTTAGTTAGTGAGTTAGTTTGTTACTCATAATATTATTTAAATTTTCAATATTTCTATCATTTACTTTGTGTGTTTAGTCGTTTTTACATTTTGAACTTTTTTTTACAAAAATGTTACCAATATAAATATACTTTAATGTAAGAATACAATTAATGGGTTGTGGTAATAACCTGTAGTATTGTTTGTATACTGGTGTAGTGATTGTCCTGACGAAGAGATGGTTACGTCTCGAAATTGGTATATTAAAATCACGGCAAGAAGTTATTTACTAACATTGCTATATTTAAGTAAAAAAAATACAATTAAAATTTAACTTTGTTTTAAAATCACCATTAATATTTATCATAAGTTATTTTTAATGTCTACCAGTTAGCTTCAAAACCGGTAGACATTATAAATAACTCATAATAAAATATTAAATTTTATAATTAAAATAAAACCAAGATACATATTAATAATAACATGGAAAGTCACAATGTTAGTGCTTTAAATATAAATTATGATTTTTATTTTATTTTTTGACATTTCAACAAATATGAAGAACAATATGGATGTCTGGGCATTATTTTATTCTTCATCTTTGTTGAGATGTCAAAAATAATATGAAAAATTATTCATGTAATTTGAGATCATCCAGATTTATGAAGTATTTGGACACAAGCAAAATGTTTAGTTATACAGGTGTATTCATGTATTATGGGTGAAAATCCAGTGTCTAATATTTATTTATTTATTTATTGATTTGGCGTTTAATTTGTAGAACTACATTTTAATTAATATAGGTATTAATTTTAAATCAAACACTGTTTTTTTTAGTCTACTAAGTTGCATTTTTTTAATCAAAAACACATAAAAAAATTATATGGTGACAATTTTTTGTGCCCTTGTTAGGGCATTATCAAACGAAGAATAGTGCCCTAACAAGGCGAAACAATTGTCACAATACATTTATTTTTATAAGTTTTTTAATGTTAAGTTTTTTATAAGTTTTTGTTAATAAAATACAACTTAGTTGACTCAAAAAATCTGTGTTTGATTTAAAATTAATACATTTTTTTACTTATAACCTGAAAATATTGAATGGTTTTAAAACGGGTTGCGTTCGAAATTAATATAAGAAACGGAAATATCATCAAACGCCTTAAAATAAACGAGTTTAATATAGATTCCACCATAACCCCAAAATGTTCCCGCATAGAGATTCACCGGTAGTCAATTATTCAGCGATCGGATTTTATGGTAAGCGAATTGGAAAATTGCAAATTAAGGGGGGATTCTATTTGTCGGGCTTGTTTAAAAACGGCGATATGATTGGAGCGGTATTCGTCGCCACGTTATCATAATTCTGGCGCGTCAACGCAATCACAGCCAGTCGGGTTTAATTCAACCGATCAATCGGAGGTGTTCGCGTCACCGGGCCTATTCTGCTACAAGACTTCCGGTAAAGCTTCTTTTATTCTATGTATTTATTTATTTCAAAAACATGTTACATACATAAATCATATATACATATAATATTCCCGATGAGTAATTTCTCTTTCTCATTTTGGGACATGGGATTAAGGTTAACAAGACTGGAACACAAATAATAAAGTTACAAAAAAGACCTTTTTAATAATAACTAAAACTAATACTAATACATGGCAAAATATAAAAACAATTAACAGATATAATAAATACGCACAAGAAGCATATTTAAAAGACATAAATGAGAAAACACAAGGTAAGAAGCATATTTAAAATAAATAAATGAGAAAATATAAAAAATTAGAAAATATAACAAATGAGAAAATATAAAAAACATAAGGTAAAAACAAAATAAGAAAATATGACTAATCACTACATATATATCTTTCCTAAAAGTACCTTCTCAGACAATTAATTTTGGATCCCCGAATAGGTTTGATTTTATATATCGCTCACTCCTTTCAAGAACGTCATAAATCAAAAATCGACAATTTTCAGTTGTGCATGTTTTCGGAATGCACAGAAAATGTACTATATCCCAGCAAAAACAACACATTTTTAACTTAATATTTACCCGCTACAGGGCAGAAAGTGTTGTTTTTGCATTTTGAAGAAAATGTATTGTTTAATTATTTTTTTAAATATACAAATTATTTTTCAAATGGAGAAAAAAACCTTCGTGTTTTACCTAAAAAGATCTGTGGCAAAGTAAAAAGTTCAATAAGTGGCTTGGTATTTATTTTTAGTACATTGTATTATATTTTTAAACTTTAAAAACGTTCTCCTGAAAAATCAAGTTTTTTTATTTATGACGTTCTTGAAAGGAGTGAGCGATATGTCATGATGGATCGTGCACAAGTTTTGTATATTTTGATATTAAATTTCCGAACAAAAAAATAAAATAAATAAATAAATAAAATAAATATTGATGCCGATCTGCGTGTCAGGGTTTTACGACATTAAAAAAATTTATTACTGTGTTTGTCGATGGTGCGTAGAATAGTAAACGTTATTTAGTAAATTTATAATAGTAAATTTATTCCAGCCTATGACAAATCGTAAACCCTGTAAATAATCCCTTATTCTTCTTTACTCTCCAATACTCTTCTTCATCAAATTTTACGTATTTTTTCTTCAATGCGATAGGAGAATAGTTTCGTGTATTCCTTAAAGTTGGAATTAATACGAGTTGACGATCGATTCACTACGTTCCAGAGCAAAACATATCTGTGTATAGTTGTGGCAGAGAGTTGGATAATGATGAACGAGATTTCGATAATTTTCCGGTTGACACTATTTGATTGATTATTGCAAAAACATAATATTTATCTTCACTTCATATTATTGAGTTAAATATCTCTCAATTTATTTAGTATCGATGTATATATTTCCTCAAACTACCTACACCGTATTGTACGGACTATTAGACACAACTTAATTTTTAAGCTCCTTCTTCTTTCTCTTCTTTTTCTTGGTGCAGGCCTTGTGACCTGTTTTTAAGTATGATTAGCCTGCTGAGATGTAGATTCTCAGCTGTCAATCCGTCTTTTTGGTGGTCCACCTTAGAGAAGGCCGTACAGTGCAATGTACGGCCTACGTCTTCCTTCCAGACTCCCCCGTAGGGGGAGTCTGGAAGGTTCTATTCTACATACATACAGAAAAATATTTTATTTCAATACTAGCAGTATGATGCCATACGGATAAGTTTCGCTGTAGCTCAGACTAGTTTCATCCGTTCAAAAGAGAAAGAAAATACTACAAATTTATTAATTGATTACAACATTTTGAGTGTGTCCAAATACTTGTTCACAAAATCTGGATTATCTCCAATTACAGGAGTTATTTTCATATTATTTTTTAACATCTCATCAAAGATGAGGAAGAATATGGAAGTCTGGGCATTTACCGGGCTGTGTTTTCTGGCGTTTCTCATGTGTGTGATTATAATCCAGGATTCGGACTCACATACTAATATAAGAGTTTCTGCTTAGTAAAAAGCTTCTTTACATCTCACCAATAGATGTCTCTAGTGAAGTTCTAGTGATTCAAGAACACGGTTTCTAAATTGGTTCATATATATAGAGCTTCCAAGAATTTAAGTAGTGTGGTTGTCAATAATGGGTAGAATTGGTGAATGTTACGCGTGTGTAAAGTGATCACTTAAACCAGCCTATGACGGTCGTCAGCCCCGTAAATGCCCAGACTTCCATATTCTTCTTCATTTTGATGAGATGTCAAAAAAAAAAAATATTGGTTATTATACAACAAAGATATACAACCTGATTCACATTTGCATGTCATAAACAATTTACTTTCATTTTAATTTAAAATATGAATAGTGAAAAATAAGTAAATTTAAAACTCAGTAAGTGAACGTCATTTTTATTTATTATTTGCAATTGTGTTTACGATGAAATAAAAATAAATAAAATGAAATAATATAGATAAATACGTTTCATCAAAAACATGTGAATTCAATAGTTGTATTTGTTTGGACATAATTTAATGGCAAATTGTTAAGTTTGTTCACGCGTCCACTTTGAATAACAATTTATAAATTTATGCATCGCGCGTGCCTGACAGCTCAAATAATGAAATCAAAAGAAGGTATGTAGTGTCAGGCATCTGGCTGACGGGGCAGTCAACGCGTCAAGCATGGGTATCGCGTGTGTTTGACATTTTCAGCTAGTAAAGCGATATATTTTAATTTAATTTGGGTCAGGAATTGAATTTAAAAACAATTATTTGAGTTAAAAACAAAAACATATGTAAAAATTATGCTTTTTAACGAACGACATAATAGAAATAGTGTGAGTTCATAATATTTTAGATGTGTCCAAATTGTTAACAAATTGGAAACACTAAAAAAATTGTAAAAAAAAAAATTATTTAAAAAAAGTAACATAGATGGCTGTAGTGAACTCACACGTAAAGCGTCATAAAATTTACCATATACTTACTCGTATATTGAAAATCCAAAAAAGTTAGTAGTTTTGTTTTTGAAATTTCCTTAAACTGATATAAATTATTATGTTCCATAAACCCTTATCCGCACCCCAATGGTGCATAGGGCACTGCATCATAAAAACGCAGTGTTATCCTGATCGTTAACACATGAAGGTAAGGTGATCAACCCTCCGCTTCAGGTACCAGTCCAGGGTAATATTTATCATGTGAATCAGGGTGTAATAACAGTCAACTTTTAATATTGATTTGACCCAATATATTTGTATGTTTTATACATAAATTATACCATTTACCTGCCCTTGCTGCGCAGTTTAGTAAATAATCCACCCCGAGCCGCTGTAAACATAAATAAAACATATTTTTCCATTTGCATAACTCGAAAATAAGTTTAAAAATACCTAATTTTGCGGAAAATTTGCTCTAACGAGGGTCGATGGAATCAATCATTTCCACCACTTTTAGGGTGGAATACTCAATCCGAGGGATGCTGGAATATATTATGCGAAACATTTTAACCCCCGGTCCCCCATTCAGCCCCATTCGTCGAATTGATAGAAGGAGCACTTTTAACCCCCTGAAGTCTAAATTATTGATGACTAAATTTTTAGTTTATCATACAATGTGAGTTCTTGATACAACGCAGTTTTGTTTAAAAAAAAACTTAACATTTATGTTTTCAATATTAAAAAAAATATTTTTCGTCAAACTATCAGGTGAAGTGTCCAAGTTTCCTAATTTATATATAAAATATATATATATATATATATATATATATATATATATATATATATATATATATATATATATATATATATATATATATATATATATATATATATATATATATATATATATATATATATATATATATATATATATATATATATATATATATATATATATATATATATATATATATATATATATATATATATATATATATATATATATATATATATATATATATATATATATATATATATTATAATTAAAGAAAATACTTGAATAAATGAAAATATCTCAAAAACTAAGGCACTTTACTGAAGTCATATTTTAATTTTACCGAAGTCATTTTTGAATTTTTTGTGAATTACATATACATTACATTTTTGTGAATACATATGTATACATGTAGGTATACAGGTCGGGAGCAGTAAAAATCAGCGGGTACGTATGAGGGAATACATGAATGTGGAATAGGCTAATATTGTTTACAAAATCAGATTCGTATGGATGTTTAATTCCTCTGCCTACTCTGTAAGTAAGTCAGCTTGCTGAATTACAAAACAAAGTGGTCTCATGCAAGTTTATTTATTTTAATATTCTCATCAATTTTTAACATTTTAACATCATGCTATCCCACAAAGTTTAAATGTCAAATCAATAAATAATTAAATTGTAAAATTTGTGTGAAATAGTAAAATAGTAAAAGTGTAAAATTTATTTTATTAATTTCTTGTTATATTTAAATCAGTAATGAATCAGGCACAAAAAGGTTTCGAAGCTTTATACAGTATAAAGCTCTATTTGAAAATTTGCGTGTATTCATTGGAGAAACGGTGGTTTTAGGGTTGATGAATTCGTTATTTGAAGGCACGATTGTATAATTATTATTTCAGTCAAACTACCAACGCACAAAGTGGAATATTTGTTTTACATAATTTATTCGTTTCAATAATTTATTTATTTATTTTATATTTTATATGGCATTTTTATTTTATTTTATGAAAATTCACTGTGCACAGCCCGTATTGAAGCAAAGATTTATTAACATAATTATTTATTTCATTTTATTAACATTACACTTATTAAACAAGTCTTCTGCTTTGATGGGCTGACCATCTCAATGCAATCCTCTGTAACTAAGAAACAATTTTTTTATTCTTTATTATTTATCTTCTTTATAAAATAAAACAACTTTATTTTAACCACTTTTTATTGGTACACTTTATCCAACCGGTTTCGATAAGAACCTTGTCATCATCAGGGTTTATGTACTAAATTCTTAAACATTGCTGATGACAAGGTTCTTGTTGAAATCGGTTGCATAATGTGTACCAATAAAAAGTGGTTAAAACAAAGTTGTTTTATTTTATAAAGTTTATAACATGTGCCACAAAGTATCTGCGAAAAACATTCAAGAAATATTTTTTCTTCCCTGCTTTTTGGTATAAACCTTGTGCCCTGTTTTTAAGAGGGATTAGCCTCATGCGATGTCAATTCCCAGCTGTCAATCCATCTCTTAAGTGGTCTACCTTGGAGTTGGCCGTACAGTGCAATGTGAGGAAGTCTGGATGGTTTCATTCTCTTCACATACGCATATCGTTGTCTTCTTCGTTGCCTTCCCCACCTAACGACATGTTTCCCTTATCCTGGTGTTATATATATATACAAATATATATATATATATATATATATATATATATATATATATATATATATATATATATATATATATATATATATATATACAATATATATATATATATATATATATATATATATATATATATATATATATATATATATATATATATATATATATATATATATATACTTAACAAAAAAAAAAACTCATCTCTCCTGTACTTCAGGTGTTATTTTTTATAAAAAAAAATAAAACAAGAACCTCATCATTTACCCAAGACAAGCTTCTTACCTTTCGTTTGTGAAATCATCAGAGAGGTACTAAATATATAAAACGAAAGCAGGATATTTTGGGGGTAGGAGCGGAGTTAAAAGTCATATAGACTTTGAGCAAGAGCAAAAATTTAACACCCTTAAGTAAACAAAATCCCTTATTTAATATTTTACGCGTCGCCGAGACAAAATTTCTAAGACAAACTTCTAAGTAAAATACAGAGTAACAATCCTGCACTGAAATAAAGGGGGATAAGAAGGTTTTACATCAAATACAGAATATATAGTCAGTCGCGGAATGCGTTCTTTCAAAAGATCGCGTTGGTGAAAACCGCGTTTCAGGAAACAGTATAAAGAAGAAGGACATAACGCCCACTCCTTTCAACAATGTCATATATAAAAAATCGTCAATTTTCAGTTGTGTATGTTATCGGGATGTCCAGAAAATATACTTTATCCCAGCAAAAGCTGCATATTTTTAACTAAATATTTACCCGCTTCAGGGCAGAAAGTGTGGTTTTTGCATTTTGAAGAAAATGTATTGTTTAACATTTTTTTTAAATTTACTAAATATTTTTCAAATGAAAAAAACACCTTAAGGTTTTACCTAAAAAGTTCTGTTGCACAGTAAAAAGTAAAAAAAATGGCTTGAAATATTTTTTTTAATACATGTTATTTTATTCTTAAACATTTAAAACGATCTCCTGAAAAATCAAGTTTTTTGATATATGACGTTGTTGAAAGGAGTGAGCGATATGTGGCGATCGGTCTTACACATCTTATATATTTTTACTTTGTTTTCAATATTCATGTGTTTATTCTTTTAGATATTTTCCATTTGTGATTCCCGTATATTACTTCTCTCTCTTTTAAATAAAAATAAAAAAAATTATGTACGTTTTATATAAACAGGAGACAGTAGCAATTTCACTTTGGTCTACAGTTGACCAAATTTAATTGATGGATTCGTTGTTTTCATCATTTTGACTGTGTCCGAATAAATTGTTCACATAATTGTTTTCTCCATTTTGGAGAATATGGAAGTCTCGATATTGACAGGGCTTATGACCTGTCGTATGCTGTATTATATTACGATAAATAGAGTGTTTTATACTAAGGTTGTGAAGATGATTATTAATACCTCGCTAGTACATATTAAATAATTATTAGACTTTTCAGTCTAATATTTATTATATGACCCTAGACTGGTACCTGAAGCGGAAGACTGTCACTTTTCGTTCGTGTATTTAACGATCAAGATAACACTGCTTTTAAACGATGCAGTGTCCTATGCACCACTAGGTGCGGATAAGGATTTGAAGAAGATTTTGACTTAAGTCGCTCTAAGTGATTGACTGGTTTCTAGGAGAGACTAATCTAGAATCCGCTTGCCAGACTTTGCGGGTATGCCCACGATTGCAGCTATGTTGTTGTCACCAATGTATAACCAAAATACTCACATGGAGTTAATCCAGATTTCTGAACAATATTTGGACCAACTCATATGTGTTGTCATCGAACAACATCTTCAACATCGCAGATTTTTCTTATTTCAGAGTTTCTTACTCTGTCGCGAAGTGTAACGCCTGCAACGGGTCGTAGAGTCTTCATTTTGGTTGTTTTAAGAAGGCTGACGTTGCCCACCTTATCAAGCTGATATACTTTGGGAATATTAGAAGGGGAGGGTAGGGAGATGAAAGAAAATTCAGCACAAAAAATATACTTAAATTAATTTAATTAAAAATATCAAAATTATACGAAAGCGACTTCAACTTAAACCAATCTTAAATTGCTATCTTAAATTAGCTTAAAATTAATTAACCCTATCTTAAATTTCACTTATTCTAACCTTTGGTGGAAAAGATGCGCCGTGATTCTGGGATGGCCGTGATCCTTTGTGAAAAAGCTGCGCCGTGGGATGCTGGGATGACGTTCTTCTTATGACGGGCCGCCGTGCGATGATTCTTGTTTCTTCTCTGTGTAGAGCGATTGTCGTTTCTTCTCTTTTTCTTCTCCTAGTAGAGCTTCAGCTCTTAATTTAAGGCTTATAACCCAGCGTAGGTTTGCTTTTCCCGCAGCGTTTTCTGCGTGGGATACTCCGTATGAGTAACTCCCTTTTTTTCGTCGTAAGTATACCAATATAATTTAATTAGCGATTATTTAACATCGCACATAGCAAGACCGCGATAGGCGAGGGACTGTAGGTACACAATACATACATAATGTACATACCCACGAATATTAAAACACACAGAGACCCACCGAATCTCAAGTCAACCTCAACTTGGGAAATTAAAAGGGATTTGTACCTATGTAAATAAGAGGAAAGTGTAATTATTTGGTTTAGGACATTCCGTTCCACGGGGGAACGATGTAGAAGTCTGTTCAATTATGTACCTACGATAGAGCTCGTGAATTCACCCGAAAAATATTACTATTATACTCACATTTGATATTGTACTAAGTGCAAATAGTTTAAATAAATATTTCTTCTTTTTTTTGGAATCTGAGCCCACCATCCACCCGCAGCAGTTATAGAGTCCTGAGGGACTCTCTGTCAGCTGCACATAGAGGAAAATCTTCCAAATATTTCTGAAGAAATAAATAATGCTCTATTCAATTAATGAGGGGGGAGGAGGATGTACGGACAGAGGCCGACACTTCGTCCCCACCCCTCGGGATCCCCTCATTACCTCTTTTACTGATAATATTAATATTATTAATATATCTTCTGTATTCAAATTATGTATCGTACTAAGTACATTTTTTTATTTATTTATTCGGGAATTGTACAGCTTTTCAATTCAAACCCTTATCCGCACACCAATGGTGCATAGGGCACTGTATTATACAAACACAGTGTTATCTTGATCGTTAACACATAAAGGAAAGGTGATCAGCCCTCCGCTTCAGGTACTAGTCCAGGGTAATATTGAATAAATATTCAAGTGAAAAAATCACCTTTATTTATTTGATCCCCCGTGGGAATCAAACCCGGGACGTCCAGAACGGTAGCCGAGCGCGCTGACCATTACACTACGGAGGCGGCATGACGAACAATTTCGAAAATGGCGCTGTATAAATCATCCAAGATTATTATAATTGGCGAAGATTATTAATATTATAATTATACTAGAATGGAACCATCCAGAGTCCCCCCCCCCCCACATCGCACTGTACGGCCAACCCCATGGTAGACGACTCCCGGGCAGACTACCAAAGAGATGGGCCGATAGCTGGGAATCGACGTCGCAGGAGGCTAATCCCTCTTAAAAAACAGGCCGCAAGGCCTATAATAAGAAGAAGATAATTATTACTCCATCCGATGTTCGGATGCTCGCCACGAATGTTACGTTACGACAAAATGCTCCGGTCAGTCACTACGGAGGCGGACACAGCTTTACATTTAGTAAATAAAAAATAGTTACATTAATTAAAATAAAGCCAATTACACAATTCCACATTAATGTTATAATAACAATAAAAAAACAAAAGAGAAAAAAATAAAATAAAAAAGAGTTGGAGTGTGTGTGTGTGTGTGAGGAAGGGAGTAAAAGGGCAAAAAAAATTAAAGTAAAGACATCATTTGAGTGTGGCCAAATACTTGTACACTAATATGGATTATCTCCACTTAGGAGTTATTTTATATGTAACATTCATCAATTCTACCCATTATTGACACCCACACTACTAAATTTTTGGAGCTCATAGATATATTGATGAAAGTCGCAACACTGTACATGTGAGTTCATAAAAGCTATCTATGTTGGAATAAGAAAGCATTTCTTAAGGACAGACTCTTTCCATTTGTATGTAAGGTCCGAATCTTGTATTGAATAAACATATTGGGGACCCGTCTGAAAACATGATTTTAATTTTATTTTCCAGTTTATAATTTGACCAGATTATTTTATTAGACATTTAATTAATTAATTAATTAATTAATTAATTAATTAATTTAACAAAAATGTTACAGCCAACTAACTTCACGTCCCCTCCCCGCAGGGATAGACAGAAAGGATGGAACGCCACACTCGTATGTCCTGACAACACACCTAAATATTAACATGTTTCACAAAAAAAAATATTTACATTTAGAAGACCAATAAGTTCATGGATGCTGCAGAAAGATAACGCGATTCGTAGGCATGGCCTAGGTGACGTTGTATATAATAGAAGGACTTACAACCTGAGGAAGAGCAGAGCTGACCCCAACAGTCTACAAAGACGATAAGTTGGGATGGAGGAAGGAATCTCCTTGTATTGTAGTACTGTAATTTAAATTTATTTTAAATATTCCAGTTATATCTACCCTCTATTTGCTAACAGCTATATAATGTATCAAACGTTTTGACCAATATCGCAAGTCTGTTTTTGGTTGAATGGACGATTTTGCTTTTAGCAATAAGCCCGCCAATGTAATTATTCTTTTCTGTACCTACGTTAAGTTTCAATAAATAACAAGACCATCTTGAAATATTCAAACATATCTCCTGAAATACTTGGTAAGGGTGGTTTTCAGACATCAGAAGCATACACCCTTCATCAGCTTATCAAACAAAAGAATAATAATTATTATTGTTCCACCAAGGGTAGTTTAAGCATCCCTTACTTGAGCACTGAGATCAATACAGACTCAGTTAACTAAACGCTTACGTACCGACAATTAAACCGGAGACGAAATGAGACCCCATTAGTGAAGTCTTAAGTCGTACTTAGTGTTACTTAAACGTTGACATTTGAAGAAAACGGTTTGAATTACTTATAATTTATGCAGAACTCTAAGTTTTGACCTGGCTTGGCACGTGATTTTCATTGTATACGTTTTGTTATTTGAAAATAGTTTTAAAAAATCATTAGTTAGTTTGGGAGTCACTTTGTGATAACATCTATCCATTTAAATTTAATACGGTGTTTGGAAATGATAATTTTTGACATCTCATCAAAGATGAAGAAGAATATGGAAGTCTGGGCATTTACGGGGCTGACGACCGTCATAGGCTGGTTTAAGTGATCACTTTACACACGTGTAACATTCACCAATTCTACCCATTATGGAAATGATGTTTTATATTTTGGAACTTAAGAAATAATGGTATTTACTAGGTAAAACTTCAATCAAGAGTGGATAATGATAACATTATTTTTATACCGGCTTGAGCGACATTACTAACTAACTAACTAACTTACCATCACGCCACTTCCCCGCAGGTAGGCAGTGAGAATAGAACGCCACACCACTCTGTCTTTGCAAGCATTCTTCGCCTCTTCCACGTTCATACATCTCCTCATACATACCCGCCGATTGTTACGACTCCTAACCTGAGCACTTTCAAGTATTTGGCATACCTGATTGTGCCATGTTTTTCTCGGTCTATATTTATAAATATATTTGTATTTAATTATTTTAGATGGAAATGGATTGTATTTCGTTCTATTATATAAGTATGGTAAATGATTAAAGCTGTTCTCACCCTACTTGATGGTTCTGTATAAAATATTAATTAAACGATTTTCGTTATAAAATTGATTGAAGTGGTGTTTATTTTGTAAAAGTCCTTCCTCAATTACTAGGAATTTAATGAAAGTAAACCAAAAACAATTTTGGAATCTGCGTGCTTCATTTTCAAGGGTGACTATTATTTCTAAGGAGCTTTTAATCCGGGCAAATTATTGATTCAAAATTAAATCAATAGTTTTGATTTCTGGCATAAGTGTTCCTTAAAACCCTGTAAATGTTAATTGAAAAGTTAAAAGAAAAATGTCGGAATAGAAAATGATGTCCATTCAATTATCTACAACACTTTATCTTTGGCTGCGGTGTCCTATGCACCATTGGGGTGCGGGTAAGGGTTCGAATGAATATGTTTTCCTCATATAACTCAACATTGGAAAGACGGCATTATGTAAAATGTATTCACGTGAAAGTACTAGTAACAAGAGCTTTTGAATCAAGTATATGCCCTAAGTTTAATATATTTCCATGAAAAAGTTTTCAGTATGGCTGAAAGTAGTCAGAGAAATATCAAATTTGAAATTTAATTGTCCGCTTGAAACTTTCTTTCATAAAAATTCAGGATATTAAAATCCTTCCTTCTATTTCAAACTGTTACAAAACAGTCAAATATCTTTTATTGTAGCTATTATTTAAGTACCGCTCTAACTTCTATCCCACTCAATGATGCAAAGGGCACTGTAAATAAACAGTGATATCTTGATCGTTTTTTTTAAAATATGTAATATTTATTAGTTGCCAAACAAAACTCACCTTGCCTACTTTCAACAAAGATTTTAAACACATTCAGTTTATATATCTTAAAAAGATAAGGCAAAATAAATAAATGTGTAAACGAATAAGAGTTAATAATAAATTTGGAAATTGTAAAATGTTTTCTGTTTTTATTTTTTTGTGTTTATATTATATTTAAATAGATTTAAAAATAAAACAGAAAGGTATTTTAAAATACAATAACTCTACCAACAAGACTCATAAGGCATATGCAAAAAATATTAACTTTGTAAATGGTGGCGCAAAATTGGTCTTTCTATTGGAAGATGGAATTTTTGCAAATGGCGACGTAATAATAATAATAAAACCCTTATCCGTACCCCAATGGTGCATAGGGCACTGTGTCATATTAACGCAGTGTTATCTTGATCGTTTACACATGAAGGAAAGGTGATCAGCCCTCCGCTTCAGGTACCAGTCCATGGTAATATTGAATAAATATTACCGTGAAAAAATCACTTATATTTATTTTACCCCCCTTGGGAATCAAACCCAGGACCTCCAGAACGGTAGCCGAGCGTGCTGACCATTACGCTACGGAGGCGGACAAAATTTTACATTTGTGAACTAGACAGCTGCAGTATACCAAAAAATTGATAAAATGAGTACAAAAGTGTACCAACGCTTTTGTCAGCTACATGACAGATATCATCTTTTCCACTTTTTAAGAAAAATTGTAAAGGTTTCTATTTCGGATTTTTTTCACTCAAAATCTTTTTTTTGTTGCAAAAATTTTCAAAAACTAAATAACATGATTAATTTTGGAAAAAATATATCTTTTTATTAGGTGATTATTTTTGCGCCACTCTGTCGATGAATTTGTGAATGTTTGTATATTTGCAAGTATATATTTGACAAGTAAAATTAAAACATTTTGAGTATGTCAAAATACTTGTTCACAAATCTGGAATATATCCAACTGTGGGAGTTTATTTTTACTTTTTTTTTATATCTCATCAATCATGGGTAGAATTGATGAATGTTACACGAATGTTTAGTGGTCACTTAAAACAGCTAATGACGGTTGTCGAACCCGTAAATGCCCAGACTTCTACATTCTTTTCATCTTTGATGAGATGTCTAAAAATAATAAGAAAAATAAATAAAAAAATATTAATAATAATTGAAATTGGTATATGGTATCCCAAAGCATTATTAACGTACTATCAGGTGTCTTACAGAACCTTCGATAGTTCCAGATAATTGCAATTTTAATATTAAATACCATTGCATTCCCGCAGGACAAAGGATTCCAGAAATTCTTCAACGTTTTGAGCAGACGTGACTATTGAAAATATGTTCCCATGTATGCAATATCAGATTATATCGCGCACATTAATGTCGAATTAATTAATTTGACATCAGATATGCGTACCTGCGGATTCACATAGGTCCTGCTACCCTTATCTACAGTAATAACCTAAATACTTCCTCACCCTCTCGCCCTTATTACATATATAATAATAATAATAAAACCCTTATCCACACCCAATAGTCCATAGGGCACTGCATCATATGAACGCAGTGTTATCTTGATCGTTTACACATGAAGGAAAGGTGATCAGCCCTCCGCTTCAGGTACCAGTCCAGGGTAATATTGAATAAATATTATAGTGAAAAAAATCACTTATTTATTTTACCCCCCTTGGGAATCGAACCCGGACCTCCAGAACGGTAACCGAGCGTGCTGACTATTACACTATGGAGGCGGATATATATATATATATATATATATATATATATATATATATATATATATATACAATATATATATATATATATATATATATATATATATATATATATATATATATAAATATACATATATATATATATATATATATATATATATATATATATATATATATATATATATATATATATATATATATATATATATATATATATATATATATATATATATCATCATCATCTTCTAAAGGCAGCGCCTTGTTGTGTCAGCCACTTGTCTCTGTCAGTCGCCATCCTCTTGAGCTGCGAATAGGAGGAGACGTCCATGAGCCGCTTCAAATCCTGGAAGTATGAAGTTCTTGGGCGGCCTCTTGTTCGTTTTCCCAAGATTCTTCCTTCGAAGATGTTGCTAAGAAAGGTGCTATGTCTAATTGAGTGCCCTATTAGCTTGGCCTTCCTCTTCAAAATATGATTTATATATATATATATATATATATATATATATATATATATATATATATATATATATATATATATATATATATATATATATATATATATATATATATATATATATATATATATATATATATATATATATATATATATATTTATATATATATATAAATATATATATATATATATATATTTACATGGTAATATTTTTCTTTGTAAATAAGTGGGTTGAAATAGTAAAATAAACAATGCGTTGCTTTGTAATTAAAGAAACGACAGTGAAACTTTATTCTATAATAATCTTTTATAATTGACATAGAATATGACACTTCATCGAATACAATTTTTTTATCTGATCTCTCTTGTTTTTCCCAGTGCGACGCATGCGCGACGTCTGGTGGTAGATTTGCGCGATCTGCTTTACCGACTGTCACAATTGTGATGGTCGGCACTACATATATTTAATAAAATTTACAGGTATTTTAAATATATATATATATATATATATATATATATATATATATATATATATATATATATATATATATATATATATATATATATATATATACATATATATATATATATATATATATACATATATATATATATATATATATATATATATATATATATATATATATATATATATATATATATATATATATATATACAATATATATACATCTTCCTCTTTCTGGCTCCATCCCAACTTGTCATCTTTGTAGACTCTCAGGGTCAGATTTCTTTATCCTCAAGTTGTAGGTCCTTCTATCATAGACAACGTCACCTAGTCCATGCCTTTGTATAATGTTATCTTTCTCTAGCATCCATGAACTCTTTGATCTTCCTTTAGATATGGCGTAGTTGGGCAGACACTCGACTGCAAAACTGGCGTCGCGAGTTCGATTATCGCCAATTGCAAAATAAATTTAAAAAAAATCAATTTGTGTATTTTTCACATTTAACTTCCCTATCCTTACTATCCTGCCTGCGGGCAAGATAGTAAATAAGCCATCTAAAATAGACGCTTCGAGAGTTATTCCTTCAAAAAAAAGTCTATCGAGGAAGATCCATATGGATTATTTGATTCATAATATGATCAAATCTCTGCGTCTTTTATACCCATACCATCTTAATTGCCTTTCCTCTACCTTACTATTGATGCCTGTTACAGCCAGGCTTCCTCGAATGCTGAACTCTTTATTTTGTCTCTAAGGGACACTCCAGATAACCATCTAAGTCTTCGCATTTTAGCAGTTTCTAGTTTCCTAGAGTAGGGTATTTTGTATCGTCCAGCATTCGGAACCATTGAGGAGTGAAATCTATTTGTACATATGTATGTACGAGGTGCAAGGGTATATTTGTCTTAAAAGTTTTAGAGTAAAAGAACGCCACATTCTTGTTACAAATAAACGTTTATTTATTTAACTGATACGTATTTGCTTATCTATCATCATTTTTACAAAAACACGCACAATTCGACTCCACACATTTGTATAGTAATGGATTATGTATATATATATATATATATATTATTGTAAGCACATCTCAAAAGTGATGTCCGGCGATAATTTCCCTTGGAGAGGCGCCAGATTCCCGTACAACAAGACTCGCTTTTAAATATAACTGCTAAATACGCGATCTATGATAAAACTAACGGAGCGTGCATTATTATTTATCTCATCAATTTGAACGACAGTCGATGTTAAACCATTCATCTCAAATTTAAATATTATAAGACGATTGCTTGCTTGAATTCTTAAAAATTGAATTTTGTCATCTCAACATAGATGAAGAAAAATATGGAAGTCTTGGTATCAACAGAGCTTTTTATATGAATAATGGCGTTGCATATAAGATATATTGCTTTTGCCAATGTCAAGTTAATTAAATAATATTGTTTAATTATAAATTATGATATAATAATAATCTGTTCGCCTCCGTAGTGTAATGGTCATCACGCTCGGCTACCGTTCTGGAGGACCCGGGTTCGATTCCCAGGGGGGGTAAAATGAAATATGAGTGATTTTTTCACTGTAATATTTATTCAATATTACCCTGGACTGGTACCTGAAGCGGAGGGCTGATCACCTTTCCTTCATGTGTAAACGATCAAGATAACACCGCGTTTATATGACGCAGTGACCTATGCACCATTGGGGTGCGGATAAGGGTTTTATTATTATTATTATTATTAATTTATATTTGAGGCACTAACTTTGGGATTTTCCATTTTATAATTAAAATTTAACTTCGTTTTAAAATCACTATATTTTAAAGAGATTTATAGTGATTTAAAAACATAGTGTCATTTTAATTATATGATATACTAATTATTAAACTATAAATTGATTCTGTTTAATTTTTAAAAAATAACTAAAAGATTTTATATAATTGGGATCCTACTCGCTAGGGTGAGATAGATATCTGTAGGGAGGGGAATAAGCGGGGCCAGAGTTTATTAATATACACACTAGTAGCTTTGGCTCGATCTGGTTAAATAAGAAAGAATGAAAAGAGAAAGCGCGTAATTCTAATATTTTGAAATAAACATTATATTATTATATTTGACAATGCTTACGGATATTGAAATAAAACATGATTCGAAGGCATGGCCTAAAATCATTCATAAACGACTCTCATGAAAAACTATTTCAATTTTTTTTAAGGTCATGCCTGACCTAAGTGATGTCGTCCATGGTAAAAGGACCTACAACCTGAAGACGATTAAAACAGACCCCAACAGTCAGACGATAGGTTGGGATGGAGTCAGAAAGAAGATATATAAATCTGTTGTAGGGAAAATATTATTTTATTAAAAATTAAACATTTGAATAATCCACTAAATTGAGTTTTATTTTTATTTACGACTAGTTTCGAAAACGACAATTGTTTTCATCTTCTGGTACAAATTAAAACTAATTCTGGGAAAATATTAATTTTAAACTTCGTGTCCTGAATAAATGCACATAGGCGACCTTATTTCTTAAAAGGAATATCTTCCTACCAACCAAAAACAGACTGATAAAACTGGTTAAATATCCTTATTAGAGGGCAAATAGTGCTTGTACATAAGTATCAACAAAATATAATAAAAAATAATTTTTTTTTAGACATATCGATTTTCAAATATATATTGAACTATGAACTTATATAAGGGTGAGCCAAAATACGGATGAGAAAATAATTTAATTTTCCACTTGAATGTTAAGAAAAGTATGACATAATAAGAAGGAAAGGGAGAAATAAAAAATGTTGACAGGTTGTGAGATTTATGGGGTGGAAAATTATCTTCTTTCACCCCAGCTGCAGCCTGACAAGCGTGCATGATATTTTCAGACGCCTGTTGAAATTAAAATCAGGTCTTCTGGATTCACTGAATTTCAGGAAATGAGATACAAAACAATCTAACAACTTACAGAAGAAAAACAATCATACTGTTAATCAAAATTGAATCATGCGATTTTGAAATCTACTACTACTACAACTACTACCATCACGCCGTTTCCCCGCAGGGGTAGGCAGAGAAGATCGAACGCCACACTCTTCTGTCCTGATATACACTCTTCGCCACCTTCACATCCATACATCTAGTCATACATGCCCTCCGATTACGCAGACTTTTGACACCGCCAGATTTTAGGTTCTGATTGATCTGATCGTGCCAAGTCTTTTTCGGTCGTCCACGTTCTGTTTTCCCTCTCACATTCGCCACATATATTTTCTTAGTCATTCTCTCGTTATTCATTCGCTCCACATGTCCATACCAATAAAAATAAAAATTAAAAATAATTTTGAAATCTATATCAATAAAATTAAGTATTTATTTTTTTATTTAAGTTTTATTTAGTAAATACCACTTTTTTCTTATATCTATTGTGATACGTGTTTCGATACACCGTACGGTGTTTGAAGATGATGCGGAATGCATCGAAACACGCGTCATATAAGATTTAAGAAAAAGTGGTATTAAATAACTTAAACTTACTTAACACATTTTGAGTGTGTCCAAATACTTTTTCACAAAATCTGGATTATCTCCAATTACAGGAGTTATTTTCATTTTATTTTTTGACATCTCACCAAAGATGAAGAAGAATATGGAAGTTTGGGCATTTACGGGGCCCCGTAAATGCCCAGATTTCTTTTTATTAATGAAAAATACTCCTATAATTGGAGATAACCCAGATTTGTGAACAAGTATTTGGACACACTCAAAATGTAAATAAATTATCTGGTCAGACTTAAATGATAAAAATGAAAATAATATTTTCTGACGTTTCTCATGTGTGTGATTATAATCTAGGATTCGGACCTCACATACTAATAAAAGAGTTTCTGCTCTATAAAAAAACTTTTTTATGTCACCAATAGACGTCTCTAGTGTAGTTCTAGTGATTCAAGAATGATGTTTCAAAATTGGTTCATATATATAATATAGAACATCCAAGAATTTAAGTAGTGTGGTTGTCAATAATGGGTAGAATTGGTGAATGTTACACGTGTGTAAAGTGATCACTTTAACCAGCCTATGACGGTTATCAGCCCCGTAAATGCCCAGACTTCCATTTTTTTCATCATCTTTGATGAGATGTCACAAAATAATATGTAAATAATAGTCTGTATTAGTTGTAATATAAGCTTACCAAAGAAATAAAAATTAAAATAAAAGTTAAAAATCTACGTTGAGTTGTTGATTAAATCCTCCGTAATAAATCCCAAGTATAATAAATCCTGAAATTGTGAACAAAAATTTAATGATAAAAAAATATTCCTTTTAATTTAAATTTTAACTACTCGATTTCTCCAGAACTTTCAGGAACTCTGTTACTGAAAGCTGAAAACAGTCTAATTGAAAAACCTGAAAATCCAGCCCCGTTTTCAAGAAGAGCAAGCTTACCCAATCAGCTGCACGTGATCAGAGAATATAGGATGTCTTCGGGGGTTTCAGGAAATGTCAATACCTCTCATTCGACGGGGCGGATAATTTCCATTAAGGGTGCCTACCTTCAGGTTTGGTTATCCCTCACAAGAATTAAATTACTTGCCCAGATTGCTTTCATGTGCCCCCATAAACGGTTTAAAGCTGAAAGGTTTTATTTAATTTACTGAAATAATATTTCAATACCAATTTGTTTGTGTTTGTCCGGATTTTGTTGGAGGGCTTTCCCAATTAGGGTTTTCTTCGTTAATTGTTTAATTGAAAAAAAATATTACCTTTTTAAATTAAAACGTTTTGATGCATCATTAATTTTTACGTATTTAATGTACTACTTTTTTTTTTTTTTAAATTACCTAACGTCCAAGTGACTCTGAAATCTAGCTACGGCTTATGCAACACCGTTTATCATGTCCCTACTCAGGCTTCAACTTTAAAAGTTTCATAGCCTATGCCTACTTGTGAGTGGATTTACTCTTTATGTTTAAGTTACTATAATTTCATGTAATTCATGAGTGAAAATTCTAGGCAAAAACACTCGCATTTTAATGTACTACCTGTCCGCCTACGTAATGTCATTGGCGGTAGCCTAGCGTGTTGGCGATTGCCAACATGCTAGGCTACCGTTCTGGAT
This sequence comes from Brachycentrus maculatus, assembly GCF_059751285.1. NCBI lineage: Eukaryota > Metazoa > Arthropoda > Insecta > Trichoptera > Brachycentridae > Brachycentrus > Brachycentrus maculatus. The sequence goes on from NW_028281821.1 coordinate 270,307, forward strand.
GTCCCGGGTTCGACTATTACTCGCTTTACTCTAATATTTATTCAATATTACCCAGAACTGTCTTGTGTCTGTAAATGGTAAAAAAATAATATAATTTATTACTGTTTTATATTTCGTTACTTTTCACCACAATAATTTAGGACTTTAAATTTTTTTTTCTTGAATGTTTTTTGCAGATACTTTGTGGCACATTTTATAAACTTTATAAAATAAAACAACTTTGTTTTAAACCACTTTTTTATTGAAACATTTTTTGTCCAACCGGTTTCGACAAGAACCTTGTCATCATCAGGGCTTAACGTGTGCTCTGTTATTCTAGTATATGTTAAACTCTGATGATGACAAGTTCATTGCCGAAACCGGTTGGAGAAAAAATGTACCAATAAAAAAATGGTTAAAAACAAAGTTGTTTTAATTTATAAAACATTATATTCTGCATATTTCTTCATTCTTCAAACCCTTATCCGCACTCCAATGGTGCATAAGGCACTGCATCATATAAACGCAGTGTTATCTTGATCGTTAACACATGAAGGAAAGGTGATCAGCCCTCCGCTTCAGGTACCAGTCCAGGGTAATATTGAAATAATATGAAAGTGAAAAAATCACTAATATTTATTTGACCCCTCCTGGGAATCGAATCAGAGACCTCCAGAACGGTAGCCGAGCGTGCTGACTATTACACTACGGAGATGACAATAATAATTATTTGATAATGTCGTATATTCCGGAGCCAGGAGATCTGCCTTCTGCCCACACCTCGTGGACCCTCCACTAGTTGCAATAGCTCGTACTTGTCTCCTCTCAGCACATGCCCCAGATAGGACACCTTCCGGACCTTGATATCAGTCAGCAACTGTCTCCCTGCTCTTCATTTTCGGAGGACATTCGCGTTGCTGACCATATCGGTCCATGGGGATATATCCTCTTTACCTAACCATAAAGACAGGGCCTGGTGGTTAGTGAGTCTGAATTGTGAGAGTATGTATAATACATTATTATACTTACGCCATTTTCTGTTGTTTATCTCTGCACACTTAATAAAATTATCGTCAAACGCAAAGTGTTGTTTATAAAGCACATCCCATGACTTGCAGATTTTCTTCTACACACATAAAAGATAGTAAAATGTAATCGCCTGAGATAAATTTAAACATACCAACATCCCAAGCCATGGTTCCATAATAATTGCGCTCACGTAAATGCGCACAATTATATACAAACGACGAAACCTCGAAAAATCGAAACTTCTGGAAGATGAGTTAAGAAATCTTTTTTTCTTCTTGGTGCCTTCTTCTTATTGATCTTAAGCCTTTTGGCCTGTTTTTAAGAGAGATTAGCCACCTGCAATGTCAATTCCCAGCTGTAAATCCATCTCATTGGTGGTCTGCCCAGGAGTTGGAAATGCAGTGCAATGTGGGGGAGTCTGGATGGTTCCATTCTCCTGACATGCGCGTACCATTGTCTCCTTCGTTGCCTTCCCCGCCGATTTGTTCACAAATCTTAAGACACACTTAAAAATATTAATTAATAAAAATTGCTGGCCAAATTATGTATAAGCTACATAAAAAATTTAATAACATGTTTTCATGCGTTTACCAGTATGTATGGTTTAAATGATTCGGGTTTCAGATCTTGCATATAAATGAAATGGTCTCTGCTAAATAAAAGCTTAATCCAACATACATCGCTTTTGTGAACTCATATTTAAGTGGTGTGATTGTGATAATGGGTAGAATGGTGAATATTATGCGTGAGTAAAGTGATCACTTAACCAGCCATAAGGCCATAAACCAAGACTTCCAAATACTTCTTCATCTATGTTAAGATGTCAATTTTTTTATTAATTTGCGCAAATTCAGTGACCGCACATTGCGCACATTCAGTCACAAAACGAGTATTTTTCTTGTGCGCTTCAGTGATGCAAATTATGTGGCAACCCTATTTAATTACCCGGAACTCAAACGCCAGAGAGATACTAATTTCCACGCACAAACAGAAAAAGAGTTAATTAAGCCTTGGAACTTTTAATTGGCTCAATCTGTTGACATGGCCGCGAGAAACTTTACCTGCTACATAAATAACCGGATATTCGGGCAACTTCCCGAATACCGCAGCCTCCATCCGGCAGACACGTGACAATGGCAGCCGTAGATGACAACTTCATTATTGTATTTGTGTTCCGACCCTCGTCAGGCAGTGACAGCTTCTCCGCTAAGTCGATAGAGAGGGTCCATAACCAGATTCGGTAATTGGGGAGGCTATTTTAATTTATTTTTTATCTAATATACTTTTCTTTTTTGTAATATATCTAAAAATATATAATGACAGCAGAAAATTGGCTAATTAAGGGGCATTAATATATTTTAGTGGATATATCAATATTATTTAACGAAAAAAGCAATGAATGTCCTCAAAGGGATGAATCATTTTTATAAGGGTAGATATTTTTAACATTTTATTTGTATTATATATATATATATATATATATATATATATATATATATATATATATATATATATATATATATATATATATATATATATATATATATATATATATATATATATATATATATATATATATATATATATATATATATATATATATATATTTGTATATATATATATATATATATATATATATATATATATATATATATATATATATATATATATATACATTTATATTATCTTTCTTTTACTGTTAAAGGTCATTAATACATTTTAAAATATAAAATTCTAGTTACTTTGCACCTCTTCAAGAGACTAAGACTAAGAAAGTACTACATAAGAACCGCCATGAATATCATAAAAATTATGAACTAAGCAAAATAGTAGTATAAAGGGAGTTTCCCTTACTAAATTCCTTTACGATTATGATAAAATTAATTCAGGAAGGATCTTGCATACTTTTACAACTAAAAGAATCTCTACTCGTTAAAAAAGCTTACTCAAATCAACCATAGATGGTACCGCAAACTTGTATATGAAGCGACATAACATATTTATGGAAATTCCAAAATGATATGTATTGTGGTTGTCAATCATGGGTAAAATGGTGAATGTTACACGTGTATAAAGTTATTTAAACTCCCATGGAAGCCCTGTAAATACCCAGACTTCCGTATTCTTTTTCGTCTATGTTGAGATGTAAATTATAAAATAACTCAGACTTCCACATTCTACCTTCATCTCTTTGTTGAAATGTCAAAATGTAAAAATATCTCCTAAAAAAAACTCAGGTTTGTGAAAAATCATTTTGATACACACAAAATGTTACGAATTATAACTTTTAAATGCAGATACCATGTCGCTTGAAATTTCGTGTCCTAAATTTAAAAAAAATGTCTTTGCTAAGCAAGTTTGCTCACATGCTAGAATATTTTAAAATAAAACAACCTTTATGAGTCACACGTGTCACAAACACACCTTCAAACATTGTATGTAAAATAATTAAGGCATCTCTCGTGAAATTCACAAGGAATAATTTAGCTGGAGAGAGGACCTTTCAAGGATAGATGAATTCTCTAGTATCCATTACCAAACAGTGAGGATATCGATTGTTTTATTGGAAAATGATGGCCTTTACCTTTCAAATATCGCTCACTCCTTTCAAGAACGTCATAAATAAAAAAAACTTGATTTTTGAGGAGAGCGTTTTTAAAGTTTAAAAATATTTTACAATGTATTAAAAATAAATATCAAGCCACATATTGAACTTTTTACTGTGCAACACATCTTTTTAGGTAAAACCTGAAGGTTTTTTTTACATTTGAAAAATATTTAGTTTATTAAAAAAAAATTTATTAAACAATACCTTTTCTTCAAAATGCAAAAACAACACTTTCTGCCCTGTAGCGGGTAAATATTAAGGTAAAAATATGCCTCTTTTGCTGGGATATAGTACATTTGGGCATTCTGAAAACACGTTCAGCTGAAAATTGACGATTTTTGATTTATGACGTTTTTGAAAGGAGTGAGCGATAATCTCGGAGTTTAGTTCTCGAGGTATATTTGGACAGTACATATCAGAAACGGGACGTAGCTATTAGAGAAGGGTCGCTGCAAACAACCCTTTCGAGGGCTATATATGAGTTCCAGAAGTTTGTGTGATTTGGGAACTTTGATATTTGAATGGAAATCGTTTTGAAACTTGGAAAGTCTTAAATATTTGTACTGACCTTTCTTGGCTGAACTGCACATTATTTATACTCGTATACTTAAAATAAAATAAAAATTTTATGGCTTTTAACACATTAACTTCATTTTAAGAGGTCTATATATGAGTTTCAGGAGTTGTATTTTGGGAACTTGCATATTTGAATAGAAATCGTTTTGAATTTTAGAAAGTCTTAAAAGTTTTTCACATACATGAGAAACGCCAGAAAATACCATGTTCATTTTTATTATTTAAACTTATCATTTGCCCAGATAATTTATTTGCAAACATTTTGTGATTATAATCCAGGATTCGGACCTCACACACAATATAAGAGTTTCTGCTTTATAAAAAGCTTCTTTTCACCTCACCAATACATGTCTCTAGTGATTCAAGAACAAGGTTTCAAAATTGGTTCATTTATATAGAACTTCCAAGGATTTCAGTAGTGTGGTTGTCAATAATGGGTAGAATTGAGATAATCAAGATTTTATGAACAAGTATTTGGACACACTCAAAATGTTGTAAATAAATTATCTGGTCAAATGATAAGCTTAAATAATAAAAATTAAAATGGTGTTTTCTGGCGTTTTTCATGTGTGTGATTATAATCCAGGATTCGGACCACACATACTAATAGAAGAGTTTCTGCTTAAAAGTTTTTACTGACTTTTCTTGGTGGAACTACACATTATATAATATAAAATAAAATCACTACTTTATTGTATTTTATCACATTTATTTCATTTGACCAGTGATCGGGTCAACTCATATATATGAAAGTGAAGCATAGAGTTACAATGGGAGGATGGAAGTAAACTGAATGCAACCGAAACACGTTCTATAAGACAAATGTGCGACAAAACATTGTTTGATAGTTGTTCAAATGATGTTATAAGGAGAGTTTGCAAGGTACAGATAATTAAGAAAGGTGTGTTGAGAAAGTTTGAGCGTGTGAATCGAATGAGTGAATAAAGAATAGTAAAACAAAGAATAGTAAAAAACTGTAAAACGAGGCAAATATGATTCGTAATAAAAGCAGAGGAAGACCGATGAAAACAGAATGATCAAGTATTTAAAATACTTTAGCGTGGCTATATCAGAAGTCGGAATAATCGTAGGAGTGTACGAAGAGATGCATGAATGTGGACGAGGTGAAGACTGATTGCAAAGAGAAATTGGTGTGGCGTTCTACCAGATCCAACCGCGACATATCTAGATAATTTGTTCTACAACGTATTAAAAAGTTTCACATCAAAAATATAAAATGTTAAAAATATATCATGTTTTCTTATGAATTTGGTGACTTAAACATTATTCTGGTTAATTTTTTTACGAAGGATTAAAAATAGTGTATTTTTATGTATTGCTTACATTTTATGTTATACTGTTTGCGTTGAAAAAATAAATAAAATAATAATAAACAGGGCTTTATTATTCAATTTATATTTGCGGAAAATCAGGTGTACTGTAATTGATATCTTTTCGCGAACAATGCAGGGAAATGGGAATCACACGCTAATATGGCTGTTTCAATATGGAGCAAAACATTAGCAGTTTTAATAATAGCTAGGTTCTCGCTAGACAGGAAGCTCTTCCGGTTACTCGGAACTATCACGGCGAACTTCCGGTGCAGGTGTGTTGCCATGGTGACCTGGCTTCCCTGTAGCCATTACGGAATAACGTCAGTTCGATGGTTTTCAACCCTTTCAATTCTGATTATTCATTCGAATAAATATATATATATTAGTAGGTACTCTCAATATTTAAAGCATTTACTTTGAGGTTAGACATTTTAACTGATTTTTTTAAAATTTTTTTTTTAATAATATTAGTATATAACCACTCACCGAAATTTTTATGTCTACCGGTTTCAAGCCGTACCCGTCTCTTCGTCAGGACAATCATCAATGTGTTAAACATTTTATATAGTTTTAAGTGTTTTAATAGTGCTATGGTAGTAGAAAAAGTGTTTTAAATATTAAAATCAAATTTTAAGGAACAACTAAGTTGTATATCTTTATTTTTAAAATAAAATTCCTGACAATTGTTTCGCCTTTTTAGGCCAATATCAAACTACACAGAGCAGACCCTTAAAATCAGTGTTTAATTTTAATATTTTTTTTTATTGAGTTCTACAAATATTTATTTTAATATTTAAAATATATATTATGGAGTACGCCAAATCAATAAACATAAAGAATGTTTTTTTTATCACAGGATATTTTTTTTTGATAAATTAAATTAAAAGATATATCGGTGAACGCTGCACCGAGGTAAAGTGATCACTTTAGACAGTCAGAAACTTAACTAGTAAACTTATCATTGCATTGTTTTTGGTTAATTTGTATTATATTTTTTATTAAAATTCTTAATCATATTTTTTTTTCTTTTTTTCAGGTGATACAGATATTGCAACATAGTGTGGAAAATAATAACATAAATTATTAATATTTGGAAATCATATAAAATAAAGACGATTAAAAAGAAACATACAGAAAAAAACGTTAAATCAATTAGCAGCGTCAAAGTTACACAATTTTGTATAGCACGGGTATGCAAACCCGAGAGCCCTATTCATAGGCATTGAATAAAAAAAATACCTTTTAAAGCTTTAAATCCGTTAAGTCAGTAATATCAAACTATTACTGACCTTAACCCACGCCAAATGGTGCAAAGGGCACTGCATTAAACTGATGGAATGTAAATTTGATCTTTTATTATATGAAGGCAAGGTGATAAGCCAGCATTTCAGTAACAAGCCCAAAGTAATATTAAATTAATATAAGAGTGAAAAAACTCATTATATTTATTTTGAGCTCCCTGGGAATCGAACCCGTGAACCATAGTATGTACCTAAATGTGTCAACTATTACACCACAGAACTGGATAAAGAGATTCATAAAATAACATCTAACATTTCAATATTATTATACATAAGAGTTTATATTAAGTTATGGCTTTTTGACATAGATATTTTGTACATTAAAAGCATTGTTAACTTTGTGGTGAAGTAATATATCACTCTCCTTATCATTCATCGTTCACTTAAAATTAAGTGGTATTACACAAAGCATGACGTCAGTTCGATGGTTATTGACCCTTTAAGTCATGATTATTCATTAGAATATATATTGTATAATTTAATATTTAATTAAAATTTCATTAATTAATTCGTCACTTTGTAGTAATATTTATCTGTTTTTAATAACAGTTTCCTCATCATTCATCGTTCACTTAAAATTAAGTGGTATTACACAAAGTGAACGATGAATGATAAGGAGAGTGTTAAAAAGTAATTTTTTTAATTTTAATATAAAATAAAATATTTTTCTCCGATTAAGGTCTTCACTTAACTATTTAATAAAAAAATTAAAATCAAGTGTTTTATTATAATCAAAGTGAGGTGAATTAAAGTTGAATTTATAAAAATATAAAATTTTGGTGAATTTTGTCGCCATGGCAACCGTTGATGTTGGCCTAGTGGGAGCAGATGAGCAGAGGAACGGACAGATGGGTTCGAATCCTTCTCAGCACAATTCCGGTTACTACAATAAAAATGGTAAGTGTTTTCATTAAAAAAAATATTATAGTTCATATAATTTTTTGACATCTCATCAAAGATGAAGAAAAATATGGAAGTCTGGGCATTTAAGGGGCTGACAACCGTCATAGGCTGGTTTAAGTGATCACTTTACACACGTGTAACATTCAGCAATTCTATCCATTATTGTTAACAACACTACTTAAATTCTTGCAATGCACTTTGTTTCAAATTTGATCAATAAATAAAGAAGTTCAAAGAACTTAAGTTCTATATATCGCTCACTCCTTTCAAGTACGTCATAAATAAAAAAAACTTGATTTTTTGATTTATGACGTTTTTAAAGTTGATAAATATAGTGTCATGTATTAAAAATAAATATCAAGCCACTTATTGAACTTCTTACTGTGCAACAGATCTTTTTAGGTTAAACCAGAAGGTTTTTTCTCCATTTAAAAATATTCAGTATATTTAAATAAATAATTAAACAATACATTTTCTTCAAAATGCAAAAACAACACTTTCTGCCCTGTAGTGGGTAAATATTAAGTTAAAAATACGCCTCTTTTGCTGGGATATAGTACATTTTCTAGGCATTCCGAAAACATGCACAAGTGAAAATTTACGATTTTTGATTTATGACGTTCTTGAAAGGAGTGAGCGATTAATGAACTAATTTCGAAATATTTTTCTTGAATCACCAGAACTTTACTATAGACATCTATTGGCGAGATAAAAAGAAGCCTTTTTAAGCAGGAACTCTTATATCTTATCACTATATGACATGTGCAACAAGCGAGTAAGGTAAGAACAGTTATGAAGCGAATGTAAAAGAAGCAAAAAGCGAGAAAAATTTGACATGATCAAGTATTTCAAATACTTGAGCGTGATCTGGTTTAGAGTCAGAGTATGTACGAGATGATGTATGAATGTGGAAAAGCCGGAAATTGCTTGCAAATAAAGGTTAATGTGGCGTTCTGTTCTCTCTGCCAACCCTTTGGGAAGCGGTGTAAATGTGACAGCTAGCTAAAAATATTCATGCATTTATACAATGTACCTACAGATTAATGTGTTTTCGAATCATTTTACAGCTTTCGAACAAATGAATAAACGGTGTGAAATCGCCGCAAGTGTGCAAACAGATTACTGCTAATAGCGCATTGTCCCAAATTCGAATCGCAAACAAGATGGCGTCTTGGAAAATGGCGCCATTACTCGACACATAAAATAAGATTTTAGCTTTATTTTCGCCGATTAATAATTCGCTTAGAAAAGCATCGCCATCAAAATCACCTGCTCAAAAAATGAGTGAAAAACGATTTGACTTTATGCTCGCCTGGTAATATTATATTAAAAGCGTGTTCCCTGTTATAATACTTAAAAAGTGGTATTACACAATGTTTTTAAGTGGTATTACACGAAGTTACGATGAATGATAAAGAGAGTGTTGTATTACCATATTACAAAGTTGGCAAAGCTTTTAATATACAAAATATATTTCTATGCTAATGTTGGGCCTTGCAATCTTTCCTTTATTTCACTATTCGGGCATTTATAATACATGTTTTTGCCACACTTCGTATTTCGGCTGCATTCAGTCTTTTATCATCCTTCTTTTGCCAGCTCCATGCTTCACTTCCATACATTATATATATATATATATATATATATATATATATATATATATATATATATATATATATATATATATATATATATATATATATATATATATATATATATATATATATATATATATATATATATATATATATATATATATATATATATATATATATATATATATATATATATATATATATATATATATATATATATATAAATATATAAAGACAGAAAATTTTATTTTAAAGCTCTTTAGAATATAACCCAGGACCTCCAGCATGGTAGCCTAGCGAGCTTACTACTATTCTATAAAGGCGGACATATACTCGTGTTATTTGCGTATACTTAATGCCAATTAAGAAATAATATCAGAAGTTATTCGTATGTAATTTATACCTGTGTAGCTATAAAAATCAGCATTTTATGAATGAAATAACATTGGTTTCCTTCGATCAATTCAATTAATATACTTATCTTATATTGTTTCATCTAATTCCTTGAATGGTATTACATCCGTCGGTTGTTCCCTTAAGACGTGAAAATATATAACTACCCTTGTATAATAATGCGATCAACCCAAGAGAAAAACAACTTAATTAGGCAAGTGTTTGGGCAAGCAGTCTGGACCGCCTTATTAGTTTACCTTGTTTCCTCCCTGAACTGGGGGTGTGTGGTGGCAGACTGGGAGGGTTGAGAGGGTGGACTGGGGGTGTGTAGTAGTGGACTGGGAGGGTCGTGTGTAGTTGCAGAGCGAGTGGGCAGTGATCATTAGATCTAAATTAGTAGTTTAAGGGTGTCTTTTAGTACGAATGCTGTAAAAAAGCTTCAATTTATGTTTTTTAATGTTCTACGTTCAATCTGGGTCTCAGATGGATCAAAAAACATAACTCATTAATAACGTTTGACTTAAATACTGAAAATAAGAATATTTATTTTATTTACCACTGGAGTCACTCAAACTATTATAAATAAATTATCTAGTCAAATAAAAAACTAAAATAATAAGATGAAAGGATTTTTGGCGTTTCTCGCGTATGTGATTATGATCCAGGATTCGAACCTCACATACTAATTTAAGAGTTTCTGCTTAGTAAAAAGTTTCGTTACATCTTGTAGATTGGGGTAGAATTGGTGAATGTTACACGTGTGTAACATTCACCAATTAAATAAACTAGCCTATGACAGTCGTCAGCCCCGTAAATGCCCAGACTTCCATATTCTTCTTCATCTTTGCTGAGATGTCAAAAAATAATATCTTATTATTTACATCTAACTTTTCTTAACTCAAAGATTGACAATGCCATTGATACAGAATTGAATTTCCAATATTATTATTCATACATCTAACTAAGCTTCAGTTTTGTATGATATTTGTAAAGCAACACTTCTAGTTTAAAAGCTTTCCAAACTTTCATAGAAATCGGTTCTTTAGACCTACCGGGTTATGAGGAATATTAAATTTATTAAAAATATATGTTTAATTTTATCACATATTTATTTTTAATTGATAAACATAGATCCCTTGAAATTTTTGTGTACCTACATAACATACGCATGTCTGTTATGGTATTGGATCGCTTTTACATATGGGTACAATTCAATATATTTGGAAGTATGACTGATTGTGGCTCCATCAGTTGAGAAATTAGTGAAATATATCTTTAAAAAATTATCATCTCAATATAGATGAAGAAGAAGAAGTCTGGGCATTTACGGGGATTACAACCGTTACAAGTAATCACTTTATACACGTGTAACATTCACCCATTATACCCATTCATATATTATATTTGATTGATAACCTTACTTCAAATTCGAAGTAAAGTGCATTCCTTGAATTTGAGTAACATGGTTGTCAATCATGGGTAGAATTGGTGAATGTTACACGTGTGTAAAGTGATCACTTAAAACAGCATATGACGGTCGTAAGCTCCGTAAATACCCAGACTTCCATATACTTCTGCATATATGTTGTGTTGTTAAAAAAAATGGAAAAATAACTCCTAATAGAATAAAATCCAGATTTTTTAAAAAAGTACTTGAGCACATTGAAAAAATTTATCAAATATTTTTTTTCATTGCAAGCTAAATTAATTAGCAAATGCGTTTTGCCTTAGCACGCTGTGGATGCTCGGCATCCCTTGGAATTTGTGTGCAAAACTTATCCTGTTATAGTCTTCGATTCTTATCATATGTGGGTACAATTCTATCGATTTGGATGTATGGCTAGGTGTGGCACCAGCAGTTGAAAGATAAGTGAAAAACTTGTATATTTATTATACAGATTGATTCCGAATTATTTCATATTTTTTTTAGGAGAGAGAGCCTCAAATAATAATTTATTTTGCAGATACTTCTTTTGAAACATTTTTAGTTAAAAAAATTATTCTCTTAGATTCTTTTGAGATATCAACGGGCCCTACGTAAAGTGCTCTAACTATATTTTTGACAATTTTGAGATATTTGGTGTATGTTATCAACTGATCGTTATGTACAAATATGGACAAACAAAAAATATAGATATAAAATAAATTACGCCTAGTTTTCAGATGTACGCTATCTACATGGAATTTTCGAAATGAAGTGAACTTTTAAAACGCTAACTACTTAATTTTGATAAAGCATAATGTTTTAAAACGATTTAATACATTATTTTATCGTATTTTTGAATGAATAATACTAGTTTAGAATTTCAGATAAAACCGTTAATTAATAAAAAATAATACGTTAAAAAATCTTCTAAGCTCTCTCCTGGAAAGTAACAAATTTGCAGATAGAGTACTTTACGTAGGGGCCGTCGATATATTACTCGCTGTTTAGATCGTCTTCAGACAAAATAAAAAAAATTGCCATGCGATTTTCAATAGCACAATTAAACAAAGAATAATTTATTTAAATTCCAAACCTTGTGATGAAGCGTTTAGACCTCGTAAATTAAACTCATCATACGGTTTGTGAATACGCTGTTCCCTGAACGTCTTACGAAATAGTTAGGCCATCGGCTCCGCAGCGATTCTTTGAAGTCGGCTGTAAAAGTTGATCGTGGGTGGATGGCGGTGAGGAGGGGAAGAGAAGGAGGCAGGGGGCTGACTATAAACAAGATTGTTGGGGCGAAACGCAAAATTATAAACTTTGATATATACAGGGTGGAGATATAACGTTACACCGTCACAAAGGTTTAATATGGCTAAGGCCTAATATGACTAAAATACAAAGAAATGTAACTTTGTTTTAAAATCACTATAAATACTTTGTATTAATTGGTCTTGATAAGAAAGCGGTTAGGTTCGAAACCGACAGACATTATAATTAAGTTATAATAAAATATTTATAGTGAACACACGTGTGTAAAGTGATCACTTAAACCAGCCTATGACGGTCGTCAGCCCCGCAAATGCCCAGACTTCCATATTTTTCTTCATCTTTGATGAGATGTCAAAAAATAATAATCATTGAATAAATCACCCTGTAGTTTAAAGGGAGAGATGTTTTCAAACATGTAAGTTTTTTTATGAAGTATAAAGTGGATTATCTAGCGTAAATTGCTTTGTTTAAAAATTCGTATGACAAAGGCAGCCGAGGAGTACGAAGTTTAGTTAAGTACTAAGATAGTACTTTACAATAAGGATAGATCTAGAATTCAGAGGGTTTGAAAGGATCAAAGGAGTAATTAAATAAAAGATTAAAGAAAAAATAAAAATAAAATAACTAAAACTCTTGTATATGACCATTTTTTGAGTAAACAAGCCTAGTTTCGAAAATTTTGACGTTCTATTCAATAAGTAAAAATGCAAAAGGTTTGTATTTATATTATTTTTTGACATCTCATCAAAGATGAAGAAGGATATGGAAGTCTGGGCATTTACGGGGCTGACGACCGTCATAGGCTAATTTGAGTGATCACTTTACACTCGTGTAACATTCACCAATTCTACCCATTATTAATAGATTTATATTATCCACTGACACTTCGTGATGGAATTGCATTTTTAATTTATTATTAGATTAAAACCAATATTTTTAGCTTTTCCACTTTTTTATTTGACCAGCGACCGGGTTTCGTCGTTACCGACATCTGACCAGTCTGATGATGTCGGTAACGACGAAACCCGGTCGCTGGTCAAATAAAAAAGTGGAAAAGCTAAAAATATTGGTTTTAATCTAATAATAAACTACCCATTATTGACAACCTCACTACTCAAATTCTTGGTTGTAATTGGAGATAATCCAGATTTTGTTAACAAGTATTTGGACACACTCAAAATGTTGGTTTGTATTTAGATCTGTTGTTCTGTTGTTCTCGAATCTTGTCGTGTTTACAGTAATCAACTCAAAAAGTGGTCTGATATACTTAATTGTTTTTTTTTATCATCATATATAACTTAAATCAACAAGTATTTCGAAAATCTTTCTACAGATATAATTTTAAAAGAAGATACTTATTAAAATTCTGAAAAATAAATTAAATGCCTATTTTATATATTGATAGAAAATCATGAATAAAATACACACACCAAAAAGTCATAATACCAAAAAACTATAATATCATTCATAAGTATAAACAATAAACATTGAATGTAAGTTCCTCTCCAAGCACAAAAGTTTAGTTCCTTTTTGGAGAGGAACCGCGTGACAAGTAGGTAGTGTCTAGCAAATTAATTAAATGAAAATATTTTATTAAAACTAAAATACATCAAATATTTATTGCCAGCCAAAGCTAAGTTATAAGCTTTTTAATAGATTTATATTATCCACTGACACTTCGTGATGGAATTGCATTTTTAATTTATTATTAGATTAAAACCAATATTTTTAGCTTTTCCACTTTTTTATTTGACCAGCGACCGGGTTTCGTCGTTACCGACATCATCAGACTGGTGAGAGGCTATACAAATTGTTATGCTATATATAAAAGAAGGCAGGAGTTGATAACCATGATTTGATATAATCTCATAAAATTAAATCAAATCATGGTTATCAACTCCTGCCTTCTTTTAAGCCCTGGGATGCTTAAACTTCCATCTTCTCTCATTTATAAAAAAATAATAGTCAAGGTCTTGTAGAGGCATGAGGTGGAAGGTTGTTAAAAGCTCTTTTACTTTTTCTTAATATTATTACGTATAAGACATTCTGGAAACACTAAAGAAAAAAAGGATTTATTTTTCTTCTTTATTAATAAATTTAAGGCCCTTTGAAATTCCTGCTAATGGAGTAGCAGTAGTCTGATTTCCGCGCGACACTTATTTTACGAAAGCTGAAAGCCATGAAAAAATCTGAAAAACTGATAATAAATTGACCTAAAATATCCCTCCAATTTATTACGACCCCTAAAAATACTGGGCTTAATTTTCACATCCTGTTAAGTTCTTTAAAAATCTTAAACTTTATCCTTTGAGGGGCGTTTGAAAAACTTCGTGAGAGGGTGCCAAAAAGACAAAGGATTGCTGATTATATTATTTCACAATTTATCACAAAGGGTCGGTCGATGAAATCCATTGTTGACCGTTTATTTATTGCTTTCAATAACCTATAGAGATTTTATAACCGTGATCTGCCATTATGTCTTAATTTTATGACCGCACCTGGACAGCTCTGAAATTTATATTGATAAATGAATCTTCAGTACATTACGGTATAATCGGGCAACCTTCCGTGGCACCCTTTTCAGACCCCGAACACCTGAAATCTCGCCCTATGACCCACAGAGCCTCAAAAGAAAAATTTATGAAGGTTCTACCGCCGAAATAACACCCCGAATGAGATAGAGACTACTTTATCATATTTATAAAGCCTGCTTGTTCATTTAACCTACCTGGAACTTAGAGGGGATTCGAAATCCCCCTAACATAACGTTTCACTCAATTATTTTACAATCATCTAAGCAATTTGATCTGGTTTATTATATTTGTAGGTTTTTCAATTAGAATTTTACTTGTTATACCACTTTTTCTTAAAATCTATTGTGACACGTGTTTCGATGCATTATCATTTTCAAACACCGTATGATGTTCATGATGCGGAACGCATCGAAATACGTTTCAAAACAGATTTTAAGAAAAAGTGGTATTTACCAAGTAAACCTTAAATTAAAAATGGATCGATGATTGAAAATATTTTTTAAATTTATAACAATACTTTTTTTTTAAATACTTGAAAAGTGTGATCTTCAATTAATTATGATTAACTAACGAACCATCAACCCGCCTCCCCGCAGGAGTAGGCAAAGAAAATAGAACGCCACACCAATTTGTATTTCTCCATAATCTTCACCTCTTCAAAATTCATACATCTTCTCATACATTCGCTTCAATTTATTGTTTTAATAAACATTCCCTCGATCGGTGGTCTAATCCATAAGTACGTGATCCGATGGTCGAACGGTCCGTGTCACCGCTTGTTATTTATATTTACTCGAGATATTTCATTTGTTTCCCCCTTATTACTGCGCTGAGTGTAAGCGATACAGCATTTATGGATTTTTGTTTTTTAGATGGGAATTGCATTTATTATTTACCTTGATTATTATGTACAAGGTTTATAGATCATTTAGTGGATATTTGTTTCTTCTAGCTAATTCAATATGTTTTTATTTGAATCTGTGTTGGGAACAGGAGGGATAATCTAGTGTGGGCCAAACAGGAACTTCTTAGCATTTGCTCATTGCTGGGAGGAAACCACGTAAAACTCCTCAGGAGAAGGTGGAAGGCAGAGCATTTATGAAATGCATTCTTCTGATTATTCGTGCTATAATTCTGTCAGTCTATTTGTAGACATTGCACTGACTGCACGTCGTCTGTGTTATTATTTCATAAAATATTTCTATGAAAAGGGCTGGGGTCTTTTGAATCCATATCTTCAGAGCATGTGTATTTTTTAGATCTCTGTATGAAAAGGGTTAAGGAGAAATTCATTGTAGGCATATTGAGAACTTACATCATGCTTAAGTTGTTTACTTAAACATTCAGTGGATATTCAACTTTTTCCTAAAATGGGGATTTATTTTTTTAATAATTGGTTTCACGTCAGTTGTCTGTTCATCCCTAAGTAAGACTTTTATAGGGTTGTTAACATATCGAGACGTTTTACTGACTATGGATCTTATGTATTCTTTCTAAATAAATCGATCATACAGTTTGTGAGTATTTTTACTTTATTGCTCTCCTCAACTTGTACATATTATAACTGTTTATATTTGTATTTTTTATTTTTTTACTTTAGCTCTAAATTAAGTCTTCCTATTAATTTTCTTAACTTTTGCTATATTTTACTCTTGCTGTTAACTTTTAACTCATTTAACATTTGTAAAATATTGTAATTGGGATGTTACAATTACCTGTTTTATTTGTTATTCATTATTGTAAATGTATTTATGTTAATGTTCTATTATTGCATTTCTTAAATAAATAAAATAAAATTATTTATATTTATATTTATATATTACATATTTATATTTATAAATATATATAAATATATATATATATATATATATATATATATGTATATATATATATATATATATATATATATATATATATATATATATATATATATATATATATATATATATATATATATATATATATATATATATATATATATATATATATATATATATATATATATATATATATATATATATATATATATTTATATGTATATATATATATATATAAATATATATATATATATATATATATATATATATATATATATATATATATATATATATATATATATATATATATATGTATATATATATATATATATATATATATATATATATATATATATATATATATATATATATATATATATATATATATATATATATATATATATATTATATATATATATATATATATATATTTATTTATATATATATATATATATATATATATATATATATATATATATATATATATGAACATTTATAAAGCATAAACGATACACTTCTAGCTTCCTTCACATCCATGCATCTAGTCATGTTTATCATCCGATTACGTAGACTTTTGAAACGACCACATTTTGGGCTCTGATTCATCTGGTCGTGCCAATCTTCTCTGCCTATCCCCTTAATGTTCTCCCAATTATCTTTGTTGAGATGTAAAAAAAGGAAAAATAACAATAAAAATAGGCTGGTTAAAGTAAATCATATATGTTATATCATTAAATCAGCCTATGATACATTGCAAGCCCTGTCATAGAGACCTCCATATATTTCTTTATCTGAGTTGAGATGTCCAAATGTAAAATAACTTTTCGATATATATATATATAGAAAACACAGATTTATTTTATTTATTCATTTAATTTGTTCGGGAACTGCACAGCTTTACATTTAAAAAAGTATATTAAAAAAAATAGTTACACTAACAATTATAAACATAACATTACATTAACAAGTTTAATGAATAAAAATAAAGTCAATAAAAAATTTCACATTTATGTTATAAAAACTATTAAAAACAATTAAGAGATAAAAAAGTGGTAGTATTTGTGTTAGGGGAGGGAGTAAAAGGGCAAGGGTATTTTATTTATTAAGGGTATATTTTTATGGTATAAAAAAAGAATTTCCAGGAAGAAAAGCGTTTCAATAATAAACAATAAAATATTTATTTAAGATTAGAAGAAAAAGTTTATTTTTTAACTTGTGTACAATATTGATTATAAAGAAAATAAATTATTCGAGAACAAGTCTTTGGACACACTCAAAATGTATAAATTTATATTTAATTATCATTTCTAAAGATAAGTCGTTTGTTTTGATGCGAGTCGGAGTGACCGCAGATGTAAAAATAAAAATATTTAAAAAATAAAAAATGCAAGCTTTGAACTGAATTAACAAAATTACTCGGAGACACTTTGATGAAGTGCCAAATAATAAATTGGGTAGAGTAGAAAGGAATTTTCAGTTAATATTTTATTTCGCATGACTTTAATGGCATCAAATTATACTCGGACAAAGTATGATGAAGTTTTTATTTAATTTTATTATTTTTTCATCTGTTACAAAATATTTTCATCATAACGACGTACGAAAATATTAAAATTTAATATTTTTATCAAGGCCTTGTGAAAATCGTTATAAAATTAATGAACCAATAAATAAAATAAAATTCACACATATTTATTTTCAACTATAAAGTCTCTACTTTTTAAAAATCGTTATTTATTAATTACCCATGAAAATTCTCCTTGTCAATGTGAGAATGTACAATTATTTAAGGCATATTAAGTTTATGGTATATATTGTAAATATGATAGTGAATGTATATGCTAAATAATAAACGAAAAAGATTTATCCCTAAAAACAATAGAATACAATTAGATACAATGAATTCAATTTCTTATATCAATCAAGATTTGTCACATAGTTAATTTATGTGTCTTATTTTCAAAATTAAATTGTTCAAAAATAAGACACCACCTAATCTTATAGATCTTTATATCCTAATCCTTTATCAATTTTTGTTTTATCTGCATACCTGTTTTCGCACATTCTGTTACAAATTTAAATCCTTCTGTTTAAAAAATGGACAAATCCAAGCTAAATGTTCTTCTTTTTCTTCCTGACTTCATCCCAGCTTATTATCCTAGTGGACTGCTGGGGTCAGCTATCCTCGTCCTCAGGTTACACGTCCTTCTGTCCTGGACAACGTCATCAAGGACAAACTAAATGTTAATTCATTAAAATTTCCTCTACTTTCTTCCCCAAACTCCCTTCTTCCTTTGCCTTCCTTGTTATCATCAATTTGTAATTAATTTTTCATAAATATTTAATATAAAGTAGTAGCTTCATTAATACGGAAGTAAATTTAAATTTATGTTATTTTTTAATTATTTTATACTTAAAGTTCAAGCACTATCTACCCTCTGATAACAAATAGCTATACTAGGTATCAAACGTTTCGATCAATATCACTAGTCTAATATATAAACGCAGTGTTATCTTTATCGTTGACACATGAAGGAAAGGTGATCAGCTCTCCGCTGCAGGTACCAGTCCAGGGTTATATTGAATTAATATTAGAGTGAAAACATTACTTGTATTTATTTGACCAACCCCTGGGAATCGAACCTGGAACCTCCAGAACGGTAGCCGATCGTACTGACCTTAACACTACGGAGGCGGACAACTAGGGCGTTTCGAAACTAGTCGTGCGTGATAAAATAAAACTCATTTAGTGGTATTTTACATGTATTTTTTTTTAATGAGTTTAAATAAAATTAACGTATGGTTTGGTAATATATAAAAAAAAAAACAAGGTTTGTTGGATTGAATTCTTTATTTATTTATGTATATGTTAAAACGTTTGATAATGTCCTAAGAAGACGAAACGCGTCACGTATTAACATATACATAAATAAATGTAGAATTCAATCCAACAAACCTTGTTTTATTTTGGATATATTACTCAACAATGCAGTATGGAATTCTACCAACTGTCTGCAGTTACAAAAAAAATGAAAGTAGTTTTATTTAATTTTGATATTTTTTCAAATCGGATTTCTAAAACGTTGTTTTTCCATCAGCTTTCCAGACATGAAGTAACTAACTGTAGTTACAACTAATTGGATTTCTATCTCTCTCATAGTGTGGTTTTAACTCTGTTTTCTGTGCAAAGGGGGAAATCTAGTTAATAACTTACTAGTTAGTGCTCGCCAGGATACACTGATGGGTAATACATCATAATTACCTCATCACATGTGTGTCTGCACTTCGCTTCCACATACTACATTTTCAACTCCCTTACATTCAACTGGATTCGATTAAATGATTGAGTGATTTCAATGATATATAAGGTGTTTTTTTTTTAGAGGTTTAGATTTTAAACTTCCCCTCCAGGTGATATGTATTTACTATAACTTGACTTTTCAATATAAAATATAGTAGATACGCCCTCAAATTCTTTGTATTCCTCCGTAATATAATCATGATATTTTTGACATCTCATCAAAGATGAAGAAGAATATAGAAGTCTGGGCATTTACGGGGCTGACGACCGTCATAGGCTGGTTTAAGTGATACTTTACAAACGTGTAACATTCACCAATTCTACCCAATATTGACAATCACACTTCTCAAGTTCTTAGAAGTTCTATAAATATGAACCAATTTTGAAACATTTTTCTTGAATCACTAGAACTTTACTAGAAACATCTATTGGTGAGATGAAAAGAAGCTTTTTATTGAGCAGAAACTCCTTGAGAAACGCTAGAAAATACAATTTTCATTTTTTCATTTAAGCTTTGTCCAGTTAATTTATTTACAACGTTTTAAGTGTGTCCAAATACTTGTTGACGAATCCGGATCTCAACATAGATGAAAAAGAACATGGAAGTCTGGGCATTTACGGGGCTTACAACCGTCATAGGCTGATTTCTATCATATTTGAACACTCAAAATGTTGTAAATAATTACAACATTATATATAATGAAGCTATAAATTGAACATTAAAAGGTAATTTGTGCTGACTTTATACATGTATAACGATGGCCATAAATACAATTTTGATCATACATTAATTATATCAGACTCGAAAACATATAAATTACTGCAGAACGTACAAGAGCACCATTGTACCAGATATAGCGCCAGAAAACACAGCCAACTTTATTCCAACATAATGGTTTCACTTGGCTAAGTCGCAGTAAGCAATGCTCACTTAATAAATTAAGCTTTAAATGCATAGTGCAGTGTCTTGTCTGTCTAACAAAATAGTTAAGTCGCAGCTTTTAGCATTGCTGAAAATTCCTTTGCGCAAAAGAGGGTGTGCATTTATCTAACACTAAGTTAAATACTAGCTTTAAAATTTCAACAAATTATTTACCAGTATTTCTCAAAGTGGACGATAACGCCCTCTTGTCGTCGTTCCAGAAGGCTTTTACAGGGCATAAGAAGCTCAAAGAGACCGATAGAAGTGCTAAGGAGTAATTTATGCATATATATATATATATATATATATATATATATATATATATATATATATGTATATATATATATATATATGTATATATATATATATATATATATATATATATATATATATATATATATATATATATATATATATATATATATATATATATATATATATATATATATATATATATATATATATATATATATATATATATATATATATATATATATATATATATATATATATATATATATATATATATATATATATATATATATATATTTATATAAAAATTAAAATGTAAGTTTATTTTAATCAGTATAAATATTTATTTTAATTTAATTATAATGTCTACCGGTTTCGAAGCTTACCGCTTCTTTATCAAGACTGATTAATACTTTAACACTATCTACTAAACAGAATTCAAAATATTTTAACGGTTATACAAAGGAGGTTGGGTAGATCTCAAGTGGCTTTATTTTTTTTAATTGATTAGCATTCACAGTCAGAAGGGTTTAAAAATAACCATATCCGCTCCCTAAGTGGAGAATATGGAGTCCACAAACTGTCTCCAGGCTTTTCTGTCGGCTGCCAGCTCCCTTGCATGCTCCCAAGTCAGATCCGCGTCCCGAAGTTCTGACGAGAACTGCCGACGAGTCCTGGGCGGCGCGAACCTGATGCCTTGTAAAAGAGGCAAGCTTGATTAAGGCTCTCAGGAGGCATGCGGAGTACATGGCCAAGACATCTGGGTTTAGGGATATTTATTAACATATTTAATAACGGACTTTTAGAAAAATCTTTTACTTGTGTATTTATTGGTTGTAAATTATTATTAATTGCATTTTTAATTTCTAATATTTCTTAGTAATCTAATTTAAGTCCTCTGTTGCATCTGTGTAATATATTAAGACCTTTATTTTTATTAAATGAGTGATTATTTTCTATTAAATGATTGGCAAATTCAGAATAGTTATTATTATTTAGACATCTTGTATGCTTTTTCCATCGGATGTTAAAATTTATAGTTGTTTTTCTGTATATAATCTGGGACACGATGAGTACTGTAAGGAATAAATGTATTATATATATCGACTTTATCATTGTTATTTCTTAATTCTTTATTCAAACCGAGTGGGTCCGAAATATTGTGAGATAATTTTTCATCAACATATAACATATTTTATTTATTGTTTCGGCATTAACTTTGTGGTAAGACATATTACAATGATTAAAGAAAACACTTGTTTTTTACCACTTGAGTTTTATTATAGACTACATGTTTCGGAAGTTAAACTTCCATCATTCAGGTCTGTATAGTAACTAAAACTACTACTACTACTACTACTACCATCACGCCGTTTCCCCGCAGGGGTAGGCAGAGAAGATGGAACTCCACACTCTTCTGTCCTGACATACACTCCTTCACATCCATACATCTAGTCATACATGCCCTCCGATTACGCAGACTTTTGACACTGCCAGATTTTAGGTTAGTAACTAAAATATAAAATATAAAATTGTTCTATAAATAAGGAGAGGGGAAAGTTAGGGGGAGGGGGTTAGTCAAGGGGCGGAGTTTTAAAACAAAAGAAAAATGGAAAGCAAAGGTGAAGAATTTTGAAATAATATATTATTTAACATGTAATATTGTTCTCCACGGTAAATTTTCAGTTAAATCTATTGGTGGATAAGAATATAAATCTCGTCAAAACTAGTCTTATCAAAACTAGTCGTGTTTTCATTAATAAACTCAAAAAAGTTGTCTTATTCATTTGTTTGATTTCCATATATAAATCATCGTGCTATTCCACGATGTCAAATAATAGAATTTCCAAGGGTAGAGCTGCTTGCTCGAGAATGATAAAATTTCAAATTAAAATCTTTTCAATATTTTTTATAGACCTCTTATTTTCCCTTTGAGTTCCCCGCTAAAGAAAAATCCTATTTCTTTGAATGCGAATTCGAGTTGACGTGATTAAGTGCAAATTTACTTTGCTTTGTGACTTCAAAAGATCCGTTAGTATTTGAAAAAAATTAAGTAGCGTTTATCATATGTAATAAAATCTATTTATGTAATAAAATCTATTTAAATGTTCTGAGCGTTGAAGACATTATGATTCTTTGATGGGCTATTATAAAATCTCTTCATTAATTGATTCGGCAGTCAATTTTTTGTTGTAAAATCTATCCATTTTTCCACCATTTCGTTAAATCTTGAAAACGATGCGGAATGCATCGAAATACTTGTTTATTTATTTATTTTATTTTATACATATATATATATATATATATATATATATATATATATATATATATATATATATATATATATATATATATATATATATATATATATATATATATATATATATATATATATATATATATATATATATATATATATATATATATATATATATATATATATATATATATATATATATATATATATATATATATATATATATATATATATATATATATATATATATATATATATATATATATATATATATATATATATATATATATATATATATATATATATATATATATATATATATATATATATATATATATATATATATATATATATATATATATATATATATATATATATATATATATATATATATATATATATATATATATATATATATATATATTTATATCTATTATAAATTGTTCAAATCCGAAATTTATAACTTGAATGGACTAGAATTTCACTAGAGACATCTATGGTGAGATGAAAGAAGATTTTTATTAAGCAGATACTCTTTCATTTGTATGTAAGGTCCGAATCCTGGATTATAATCGCATACATGAGAAACGCAAGAAAATGTTTTTATGTTAGCTTATAATTTTACCAGTTAATTTATTATTGAGATGAAAAAATATTATATTTAAAAAAATACTTCAAATTAGCGATAATCCAGATTGGTGAACAAGTATTTGGACACACTCAAAATGTTGCTAAGCACTGTTTGTGACACAAATTCACAAACGTGGCTTCCATTCCATTCTCTTCGTGGAACCGGATATTGAAATGGAAATTATTTTATCATATTTTTGATGGTCGGCAAAAAGCTATTAGTCTATTGTGAAAATATTTAAACGAGATGACTACAGTACGAATTTTTTCGATTACACGTAAAAATCAATGATGATAATAACAGTTAATTTTTTATTATTTTTTAACATTTTATCAAATCAATTTTAATTAATGTATTAAATCTTAAAAAAAACACTGATTTTTTGAGTCTACTAAGTTGTATTTTATTGTTAAAAATACAAGTTAACTTTTGTTGCCTCCCGTAAATTAATATTGCACATGTTAAAACTATTACCTTAGTATCTAGAATTTTATAGCTTATATAAGGACTGTCAGTCCATTTAATCTTTACATTTGTTTGAAAATGCCCTAACAAGGCAAAACAATTGGCTCAAAATTGATTTTTATGTGTTTTTAACAAAAAAATACAACTTTATAGACTAAAAAAAATAACCAAATAAAGTCAAGTAAAAGTGTGGTAATATCGGGTAATAATGTGGTGAGAGATGGTACATTTTGATAAGTGTAAATATGTGACTTATCACATATTCAATCAAATTGAGTAAGTGATCAGTGCTACACATTAGTGAATGTAGTGTCGGTAATAGCTCCCGAGTGTAGTCAGAATGAAGAAAAATGTTTAAATGAAGACACATTAAGCTGGCACGTACTGTACAAATTGCCCCGCAAGCTGTGAGCGTGATGTCTCGGTAGGGGACGCTAGCGTGGATCGAAACATCACCTGAATTTCAGCGTACGTTCAAAATAAAACTATGGATAAAAAAAAAAAAATTTTAACTAACCACATTTTGACATATCAACATAGATAAAGAAGAATATGGAAGTCTAGGAAAGGGCTTATGAGCTATCATAGGCTGGTTAATTGATCACTTACATATGAGCAACATTCATTATTCCACCCATGATGGAGAATCACACTGATTGAAATTTTTCGAACTCCTACAAATATCATAAATATCATAACGTTTCATATGTGATTTCACTAGAGTCATCTATGGTTGGTTTGAAGAAGACGCCCATTTTATTTATAAGTTGTATTTTATATACTGGGAGTCGCTTGAAAATATGAATTAATTTTTTTATGCAGCTAATAACTTGACCAGATTATTTTGATCATTTTAGACTCACTCAAAGATGTTGTTACTAACAACTAACTAATCAACCTGCCACATAAATGATGGAAACCACACTATATAAAATCTATCTATAAAATTTGAGAATTGTCTTCTGACCCTTATCCTCACTATTAGTGCATTAAACACTTCATCACATTAACGCAGTGTTATCTTATACGTAAATTACGCAAAGGCAAGGTGATAAGCCTTGCACTTCAGGTGCCGTTAATTTTTTTCATAATTACTTTTTTTTAAATGACTTATTTTTAATTTAAGTTTTACTTGGTTAATACCACTAGTCCTTAAAATCTATTGTGACATGTCTTTTAATGCATTACGCATCATTTTCAAACACCTTTCAAATATTATATGATGCAAAATGTGTAACACACGTGTCACAGAAGATTTTTTAAGAAGTAGTTACTAAGTAAAACTTAAATTAGAACTGGAAAGATATTACCATAAAGTCACTGCTGAATCAATAAATGATAAATTTATTTTGATATCTCTGAGAGTCGAACTCGAGACCTTTAGCCCGGTAACAAAACGCTCTAAACACTTCACCATGGAGGTGGTAAAAGCAATCGGTAAATGTTTTAAATTTGATTTTATATTTTACTTTAGAGGAGCGCTCCACCCTAATGCTAGCGTGTCTTTAAGTAGGAAAGTATATTATATTTATAGGCGTAATGTCTTCACAACTTCCACAAACCTGCTGGCATAATTTCAAAGTCATGTAGGACAAATGGAAGTTCAAATTAACACAATAAAGTTGAAAGGGTTTGAATAGCTTTAACACTTTCATTTACATACGCACATCCGAGTTTTTGTAAATGGCCCTAACCCCATTTTTACGAACTGATATTTGATTAAGATTTTAAAAGAAAATTAATTTATCATCAAGCCACTTTTTGCAGGGGTAGGCATAGAGAATAGAATGCCACACCACTCTGTTTTGCAAACAATCTTCGCGCCTTCCACATTCATGCATCTCCTCATACATTCCCGTCGATCATTCCGACTCCTCACCTTACCAGTTTCAAGTTATTAAATACTTGATCATGCCAAGTTTTCCTTGATCTTCTTCTGATTTTATTACCAAGTACATTCGCCTCATTTTTTTTACTCTTCTTTCTTCAGTCATTCTATTTGCATGCCCAAACCATCTCAACACACTCGGTCTTCCTTTCTGTAATATAATTTAATGATTTGCTCAAAATGATTAGATTTTATTTCTCTGAAACATTTTTGAACATCTTAGGCTTAGTCGACAGCAGGCTTACATATCGCCCTGAGAAGCTAATAATAGGAATTATTTTTATATTGTGTAGCGATCCTCGAAAACCTATCCCTAATTGCACCCTTATCCCAGCGCTAATAGCCACCCCGTTACTGTGATTTATAGCCTCCGGAGGCTCTATATTTTCCCGAAAGCCTTCGAAGGCACTCCTTACTGAGTGACGCCTTAATATCTGGTTATCGTTGGCGATCAATGGGGGTAGTTTTGGCCACCACGAGTAAAATACCCGAAAAATGCTAGGGAAGGCTTATTTTGACACTTTTTTTCGTCTGGATGGTTTTCTTAATTATGTAAGATTTTTTCTGGTATTTTATTAGTCTGGATGAAGATATTAACATTCCTAATCTAAAATGAAATGAATTTTATTTAATTTATTGTTTCGGCATTAACTTTGTGGTAAGACATGTTACAATGATTAAAGAAAACACTTGTTTTTTACCACTTGAGTTTTATTGTAGACTACATGTATCAGAAGTTAAACTTCCATCACTCAGGTCTGTATAGTAACTAAAATATAAAATACAAAATATAAAATATAATATTTTAGTTACTAAACAGACCTGAATGATGGAAATTTAACTTCTGAAACATGTAGTCTATAATAAAACTCAAGTGGTAAAAAAACAAGTGTTTTCTTTAATCATTGTAAATAAATTTTAGTTTAAACCAGTTGAAATGCACTTTAATTTATGTATTTATTTTTTAATCAAACACAGATTTTTAATAAATACAACTTAGTGAACTCAAAAAATCTGTGTTTCATTAAAAAAAATTATACATTAATTAAAATGGAGTTCTACAAATGAAACGCCAAATCAATAAATATAATAAAATGCACTTTTATGTTATAATTAACAAGTAACAACTTGTCTCTTGTACGTACGTTTATTTTACCTTTACGTACCAAACTCTGGCTCCATGTATACTACATGGTGCCAGAGTTTGGTACAGTAGAGCGGCTGTACTGCACTGCTTAATTTTTTTTATTTCCATACAATATGTATTTCAAAACATTGTAGTAAATATGTAAAAAAAATCCTATTTCTTATTTACCTTGTATTTATAAGCAGGATCAAAAACTAAAATAAATTACAAAAAAATAAAACCTCCCTTATCTGTATCTACAAGTATTTACAAATTAATCGTATATCGAAAAGGGGTATTTGAATAACCCCAGGTCTACTCATAGTAATATTGAACGTTATAATAATATGGAGCTTGCGATGAAAGACGTTCAACCAACAACGTGTCCACATATCAACTGCGGAATAAAATACTAGATATTTTGTTTATAACATACATTTGAGTGTGTCTAAATACTTGATCACAAACCTGGATTATCTGCTTTGGGGAGATAATCCGAATCCTAAGCGGAAATAATCCAGATATGTAACAACTTTTAGGAAACACTTAAAATGTCAAATAAAATAAATGCTCGAATAATAAGTTACATAAAAAATCATGTTTTCAGGCGGGTTTTAAGTATGTGAATTTGATCCAAGATTCGGACCTTGCATACAAATAGAAAGAGTCTTTGCTTATTAAAAGCTTTCCTTACTCCAACGTAGAGGGCTGTTGTGAACTCATATGTACTATATCACAAGTTTGATCAATATATCTAGGAGTTCCAAATATTGAGTTTTATGGTTGTCAATAATGGGTAGAATTGGTGAATGTAACACGTGTGTAAAGTGATCACTTAAATCACTTATTTATAACATTTTAAGTGTGTCCAAATACTTGTTCGCAAATCTAGATTGGCTCTAATTGTAGAAGTTATTATATTTTCATCTCACTAAAAGATGTCTCTAGTGAAGTTCTAGTGATTCAAGAACAATGTTTCGGAATTCGTTCATACCCATAGAGCTTCCAAAAATTTGAGTAGTGTGGTTGTCAATAATGGGTAGAATTGGTGAATATTACACATGTGTAAAGTGATCACTTAAACTAGCCTATGACGGTAGTCAGCCCCGTAAATGCCCAGACTTCCATATTCTTCTTCATCTATGATGAGATGTCAAAAAGTAATTAAAATCACTTCTAATGGTCGCAAGCCTTGTAATTGCTCAGACTTCCATATTCTTCTTCATCTATGTTGAGATGTCAAAAGATATTTTGTATTTATTTAGTAATTTTAACACTGATATACGATTTTTTTTTTAATAAAAATATGCAAATCATGTTTTATTCTATTCGAAAAATGTAGAGCTTAGAAAAGCTCTAAGAAAAGAAAAAACTTGACGTAATCTTTGGAGTAGGGTAAAAAGCTTGACACCTGATTTTTTATTCAAAGTGGGATCATGGTTCAATTCCACCATTTTTCATAAATTTGAAGAAAAAAATCCATAGCACCTTCAATGTCCTAATATCATCACTCATTCCTTTTTCTGGTATTCCATAAAATCGACAGGATATTTTTAATGACGAATAAGGAAATATTGTATGTATATCGTAGTCGTACAGGAGAAAGTGACCAACTAACAAAACGTGAAATGTTCAGGAGGGCCATTTGAGTCACTTTTGTTTGGCAAAAAAATAAACATCTATGCAGTACTTAAGTCATTTTTAACAAGTTAATATATTACACTACCAAGTTAAAAATTGCTTTGGGATTTTTTCAGGGCAATATTAAGCTAGTAAGATATTAAATAGTCAATGATCACGTTTTTGTAAAAAATGCACTAGGTCACTTTCTTCTGCATGACTACGTATGTATACATGCAACATTTTAAGTGTGTCCAAACGCTTGTTCACAAATCTGTTTTATCTCCACTTACATGTAATTTTATTCATTTTTTGAGTTTTTTTAAAGAATAAACCGCAAAAGCTTTTAAGAGGCTTATCTGCAGGTAGAATAGTTAGAAAGTATGTGTGAAAAATATATTGCAAACACCCAAACCATTTAAAAATGAATATTTCTTGAATTCATTTTCCAATTGGCGGGAATCTAACCCGCAACGCCAGTTTCGCAGTCGAGCGTCTACCCGACTATGCTACAGCGCCTCGCCTGTCAACAAAGATGAAGAAGCATATAGGAGCCAGGATATTTATAGGGCTTACGACCAGTTATAGGCTTGATTAATGCCAAAAACCTTTTTTAGATTAGTTTTAACCAAGCCTCTGACAGGTGGAAAGCCCTGTAAATACTCGGACTCCCATATTCATATTCATTTTTATAAAGATGTCAAAAAAATTCAAACAACTCCAAAGTGAAGAGAATTAAAGCTTGTGAACTACATAGTATTTGGACACACTCAAAATGTTGTGATCAAGTTATACACTGTGCTACATTTGCTTTTCTGCCCATGTTAAAACTTGTAAGTATTACACAGTAAATAAAGTGATCACTTTGACCAGCCCATGACAGGACGTGAACCTAATGCCTGACTCCCAGATTCGATACTTGATTGAGATATTTGTAAAAGTGAAAATTGATACCTATACAGTATTCAGGATACAATTTTATAAAGAAAATTCGCACGGCTCAATAATTCGGTTTACTCAGTGAGATTTTTTTCACAAAACTTCAAAAATTTATCACGCGTAAAGATAGCAAAATTTGTAATTCTGAAAGTACTTCAGTGATTTATTTTGACGGAAAAATCTTGAATTTAATACAAATATATTGGAAAATATCGTCTGTTATATAAATAAGTGCACGATGGGTCAAAAATCATGGCATTAAATATACGTGCAGGTACTTCAATTTCTTTAATGTTTTTCGCAGAAACTTTGTGGGACATTTTATAAACTTTATAAAATAAAACAACTTTGTTTTAACCACGTTTTATTGGTTCACTTTTTCCAACATTTTTCGACAAGAACCTTGTCATCTTCAGGGTTTATGTACTAATTCTAAAACATGGAAATACTCATAGTTAGTTGATTACCCTTCCCTTACGATACCAAAAACTTCCACGCACTCCGTACACCATATGAAAATGCGGCTTCATACTGTTTTTCGACGATTTCTTTTGTAGCTCACGATTTCTCGTCCGGAGTGGACTTATTTGCTGCGCAATGCTCAATAAAAGCAACATTTAAGAGTTTTTTCCCGTTATTTAAATCACATTTTTATATGGTGTACGGAACTGTGGCGTACAACTGAAATTTGACGACTTTTGATATTTGACGTTGTTGAAAGGAGTGAGCAATATGAATGAATTTAAATCATTTTTACGTGAAAAATGCTGAAATCTTTTTTTCATACATTGATTTCGTGTGTGTTGGAAAAAAGTTTTGAAATAATTGAATCTACAAAAAATATTGCGTTGATCTTTTGATTCTTATGGAAATTAAAAATTAAAATTTAACTTTTGAAGAAGTAGCATTAATCATCATCAAAAAGTCAAATTTCGCAAATTGCTAGTTTAAGGATTTTTAAATAACATGGTCGATTTAGTCTTATTACCGACATAAAATTTTCACTAGAAATTATTTATTAATATATATTTTTTAAATATAATAAAAACATATTTTCTGTCCGCCTCCATAGTGTAATGGTCAGCACAATAAGGTACCGTTCCGGAGGTCCCAAGTTCGATTCCCAGCGGATAGATAAAATAAATATATGTGTTTTCTTCACTGCAATATTTATTCAATATTACCCTGGACTGGTACCTGAATCGGAGGGCTGGTCAACTTTCGATCATGTTTTAATGATAAAGATGATACTGCGATTATATGATGCAGTACCCCATGCGCCATTGGGGTGCGGTTAAGGGCTGAAAGAATATTTTTCTAAATATGCGTATATTTTTTTTTGCAATTTGCCATCTCGTATGTTTTTTTTTTTTTTTTTTATTTATTGAAAAACCAACAGAATATCTAAGAAAAATAACATAGTATAATAAAATCAACAAAAAAAAATTGCAGTTAGAGGTTTTCACTTAATATACTGTATATACAGTAATCTAAACATAAAAATAAACTGTCATGTACATAAAAGTTTAACTATATAATAAACTTATATCAAATCTATTTATTAAATAATATAATTTTTCTTTTTAGAAAGTCAAATAGACATTAACAATATTTGTCTTAAACGTATTAAAAGAAACATTATTGATGACTTTTTCATTAAGCATTGCATTGCACATTTCGCAGGCTCGATTTAAAAATGAATTTTGAATTTTGGTAGGACTTGGATGTGCAGTAACATATATTGGATAAAAAAAAATATGAAAATAACTCCTGTAATTAGAGATAATCCAGATTTTGTGAACAAGTATTTGGACACACTCAAAATGTTGTTAATAAATTATCTGGTCAAATTATAAGGTTGATAATAAAAATGAAAATCGTATTTTCTGGCGTTTCTCATGAGTGTGATTATAATCCAGGGTTCGGACCTCACATACTAATATAAAAGTTTCTTCTTAGTAAAAAGCTTCTTTACATCTCACCAATAGATGTCTCTAGTTAAGTTCTAGTGATTCAAGAACAAGGTTTCTAAGTTGGTTCATATGTATAGAACTTCCAAGAATTTGAGTAGTTTGGTAGTCAATAATGGGCATATATATCTGTCAAATTTGGTCTGAGCCAGATATACCCCTTTGCCTTTACATTACCGATACATGGAACTTTCAAGAATTTCAGTAGTGTGGTTGTCAATAATAGGTAGAATTGGTGAATGTTACACGTGTGTAAAGTGATCACTTAAACCAGCCTATGACGGTCGTCAGCCCCGTGAATGCCCAGACTTCCATACTCTTCTTCATCTTTGATGAGATGTCAAAAAAAAGATATGGGATACATTTTTCTCGTTTCGCTTTGAAGTTTACTTTAAAATCGTTATCAGTTATTACCACCTACGAATTTAGCAACACCGTGTTCTTAAAAATTGTTTTCCAGTGTATCGGCTGACGTATTTTTCGCTAATAAATTGACGTATGCGCTCCATAAATAATGGTTAAAACACTTTTAGGAGAATATTCACTGTAAATTTGACAAACATTATTGGTAGTTCATACGTGTCGCCTACTTTCAAAATCCGCCAGATTCAATTTAATAATATTTTAAAATAAATACTCTATCGGAATGCCAATTGTAAGTTTTATTGTTTAAAATATTTAAATACTTGAAAACCCTGCTAAAAATATTTAAAAACAGCGTTGTATTTCAAACTGCGCTATATTCATGGAACATGACTTCTAACCCATATCGGCCAATCAGAGAGCGGGGATAAGTAAAAAATTAAGATGACTTTATAATCGATTTGTGTCTCGTGTTTTTTTTTAATACTGATAAAATATACAAAAAAATAGGAAAATTCTCTATTTCATAATATTTTATCTAATGATAGACAAATCTTTGAAACATAAATGTTATCCGGAGAATTTTGCATTTTTTGTAAAATCTACTTTGATGGATCTGGCGGATTTTGAAAGTAGGCGACACATACACGTTGGAATGAACAACGTGTGTATGTACAGGGTTAGTCAAGTATTAATTTATTTTTAATTTATATTTTACTTAATTACCGCATTATGTATAAAAATCTATTATGACACGTGTTTCGATGCATTCGACATCATTATATTATATCGTATTCGATATTTTGATCCATTTATCTTTATCAAACATTATAAACGGTTGTTTATAGTGATGTGGCATGGATATAAACACGTGTCACAATAGATTTTGAGAAAAGGTGTATTTACCTAGTAAAATTTTATAAAAATTGAAAACATTTACAGAAAGAGACTGCTAAATCAATTAAAGAAATACGCTTCATTGCTTAAAACTTAAAACAAAACTTCTTTATAGTAGTATCTACGTCCGCCTCCGTAGTGTAATGGTCAGCACGGTTGGCTACCATTCTGGAGGTCCCGGGTTCGATTACCAGGGGGGGTCAAATAAATAAAGGTGATTTTATCACTCTAATATTAACTTAATATTACCCTGGACTGGTACCTAAAGCGGAGGGTTGATCACCTTTCCTTCGTGTGTTAATGATCAAGATAACACTGTGTTTATATAATGCAGTGCCCTATGCACCATTGGGGTGTGGATAAGGGTTTGAATTAAAATGAAAGTATCAACTATGTTAAACTTAAATTAAAAGCGGATACATTATATCACAAAGTGACTACCGAATCAGTTAATCAAATTATTGAAACCAATACGCTTAAAAAAGGCAAAATGTATAGGAAATTAATTATCAAATATATAATAATGTCGTGTGTTTAAATATATACTTAAAAAAATATACTTGTATAAAACCACATTTTTAATAAATTATTATAAACACGACAAGTTTCGAGAACCTAATATATTTTTGAAACTAGTCGTGTTTATTTCATTTATTGTTTCGGCATTTACTTTGTGGTAAGACAATTATTTAATAAAACACTTGTTTTTTACCACTTGAGTATATTTATGACTAGTAGTTTCAAAATTTAAGTTTCCATCTTCAGGTCTAAATAAAAACTAAAACATAATTTATAAAAAAAAAAAAATAAGGAGAGGGGTAAGTTAGGGGGAGGAACTAGTAGTCATAAATAAACTCAAGTGGTTAAAAACAAGCGTTTAATTAATAATTTTAGTCGTGTTTACATTAATAAAATCAAATAATGGTTACAAGTTTTTTTATTTTTTAACAAATATTTTAAAATCCCACGTTATTCCGCAATGTTGATGCCTAATCATTAAATAAAACGATTAATGATGTAATTTTAATCATTCAACTATAGCTCATCCTGTATAAAGATCTCATGTCATTTTAAATTTTATACGCTTCACTATTTACAGAGTGATTTATGTATTTATTAATTTACAAAGTGCACCCAGCCACGCGTTGCTGTGGCTCATTCTGGTTGGATGGAAAAGAAAAAAATATAAATCATATGAGTCTAATATTTTTTATTTAACAATGCTTGTCGGAATACACTATTTAAGAAGCTGAAAAGAAGCACGCTCTAAGTATTGCATGTATTGCCGCACAGTGGGGTATATTAGCGATCTGGGCGGCCAAAAGTCACTTTTAAAAACATTGTCGCAGGTGTATGAAAAATATATCAAAATGAAATAGAGTATTTTGTTGATGACATGCAATAATTGTATCCCCCCCACGCACATCTCACGTGTCTAATGGTCAGTCGCAAAGTTGTTGTTATTGTGAGTGCACGTGTTTCTCTTTCGCTGTTCGTTTAGTTTCGCTGTTCGTTTAGTACGCAAACATTTCAGTGATTATTATTATTTTTTTGTATTACACGTATACAATTTAATAATGGATTGTGATCAAGCAGGTAAGATAGTGTATTGTACATAGATTTAAGTTGCAATAGCTAACATATTTACTAAAAAAAAACTAATTTAAATAAGTGCCTTTAAATGGATTTTTCCTTCATTTTTTTTTTAATAAAGGATATTTAGTTGTACTTCCGAGTGTTATCCGGCTATAATTTTGATTGTATCAAATAGCTTAGCCCTTTTTCTTTATATAAATTGAATTTTTTTTTGCAGAATTTTGCTCTTTTGCAAGAAATCGCTCTTTTAAGATGAGTCAGCACAATAATGAAAACTGAACTCCGTACAGTTTTTTATCTTTAAATTGTTACATTTTTATTTTAGGACCAGTAGATGTTAGAATAATGACTAGAAAACAGTTATTTATTATCATGCAGCAACAAAATGCTAATAAAATTAATGAAAAATTAGAATACTTGCAAAAGTACCTTTTACAATTAGATAATTTTTCTGACAAGTGTGCAATGAAAATTAAAAACGATTTTTCGCATTTCAAGTCTGAAATGAAACGAAGATAGACTAATGCACTCAGAAAGGAGGAAACTTTCTTGATAAAAAATGAAAATTGGCTTGACGGAACTTTTACAATTCCTTGGGTAATGAATCGATCAGGACGACCATCAAAGTCGTTTGGTGAATCAAGTCAGAGAAGCAAAAGAAGGAAAACTGAAGATTTGCGCAAACATATTGAATTAGATGTGCTCACCCATGCTACTCGGTCAAAGTTAGGAGAAAGCGGGATGAGAGATGCTTCTTTGGTGTTGAAAGAAATTATCTGTACACCTAAGCGTGCTACCAAATATAAGAAAGCGTATTCTCGTTGCCAGCAAAAAAATACCCGGATAACGCGATTGACTCCATCACAGGCTTTATCTATTTTTGTTGAAGCTGATCTTTCGAGAAGGCAATATGAAATAGTAAGGAGTTCTCATAAAAAAACTATACCCGTGTTACAGTATCTTACAAAAAGCAAAACTCGAGTGTTACCCTGCTAAGAAAGCTTACAGAGTAACTGAAACTTGTGCCGAAGTAAACCTACAGAGTTTAATGGATCACACTACCACGTGACTATTGACACATTTAGAATGTTTACAAAATTTAAATAAAAAAGAAAGAGAAACATTAGTTTAAATGTGCAAGTGGGGTTGTGATGGAGCACAACAAGCTCAATTTTACATTTAGGATTTTTACGGAGTGTGTGTAAGTTTTTTGGTGAGAGTATTTTAATATTTTTGAAATAATATAAACCCTGATGATGACAAGGTTCTTGTTGAAACCGGTAGGTTTAATTGTATTAATAAAAAAGTGGTTTAACCAAAGTTATTTCATTTTATAAAGGTCCTATAATTAACCTCAATATAAACAAACGTTTTTAAATGATGCAGACTCCGATGCAAACATATTTCAGAGTTCGTTAGTGCCCCTACAACTTATTTGTTCCTTGAATAATAAGGTTATTTGGCAAAACCCAATTCCTTCTTCACCACGTTATTGTCGTCCAATAAGAATACGATTTATAAAGGAAACAAAAAAAATAACAAATGAAGAAATCGCTTATATTAAAAGCGGAAAAAGAACTGTGTCCGGACGAGGAACCATGGCCATCTTTCTCGGACTAATATTTTTTAAATTATTTACTACGATTTGCATTTATTAAAAAAAAAAAATTTTTTTTTACTGATAAGTAAAAAATATCTCCATATAATACAATGAATTAGTCAAAAGGCATATTTGGAATCGATTTAGAATGAAAAATAATATTGGCCGCCCAGATCGCCAATATACCCCACTGTGTGCCGGTACATTCAAATGATGGCGCTGCCATTGCGGTAAATAAAGTTTTAACTTAAATAAAGTTTATATAAAAACATGGCCGTATACGAATGTAACGCTGTGTCAAAAATTGAAAGCAATCGGTGATTAACTTTAGAACACTTAAGATTTTGAACAAACGAACATTATTTTTTATGCAGATATACGCGGATGTTTAAATGGAAGATTTTGTCAATATTTCAAATCAGGCAATAAACTTCTTGAGGAGGTTAATGATTTTGAGAAAACAAACACACATTTCTCACATTTTTTTTTTTTTTTTAATTTAAAATTTTCTTGGTAAATACCACTTTTTCTAAATATCTATTGCTACATGCGTTAAGATGCATAAAACATCATTATCAACACCGTAAATGAAAAAAAAACTAACTAACTAACCATCACGCCGCTTGACCGCAGGGGTAGGCAGAGAGTAGGCACTCTGTCCTTGCAAACATTCTTCGCCTCTTCCACGTTCATGCATCTCCTCATACATACCCGCCGATTGTTACGACTCCTAACCTGACCACTTTCAAGTATTTGGCATACCTGATCGTGCCATGTTTTTCTCGGTCTTCCTCTGCTTCTTTTCCCGCTAACATTCGCTTCATAAATTTGTTTTACCGTTCTTTCCTCACTCATTCGTTCTACATGTCCAAACCATCTCTACACACCTTTCTTAATTTTATCGATAATGCTTATCTCAGCTTTGCATTCCTTCCTTATTTCACTATTCGCACATCTATCATACATCGTTTTGTCGCACATTCTTCTGAGAGATCGCATTTCGACTGCACTCAGTCTACTTTCATCCAACACCGTAAATGAAATTTGTATATTAAAAGCATTGATATCTTTTTAACCGTAAATATGTTTAATAATGATTCTGAATACATGTCATAATATTTTTTTTTTTTATTTTTTTTTTTTAATAATACCAAGTAAAATTTTTATATTTTTTTTCATAAAGTAACTGCCCATTCATTAATAAAAAATATTTTTCTACTTTGGTCAGTACCACTATTTTAAAAAGTGGTATTTATTTCAGTAAAATTTAAATATACATACATGCATACATTCTACCACAAAGTGACAAATAAATAAAT
Organism: Brachycentrus maculatus; assembly: GCF_059751285.1. Taxonomy (NCBI): domain Eukaryota; kingdom Metazoa; phylum Arthropoda; class Insecta; order Trichoptera; family Brachycentridae; genus Brachycentrus; species Brachycentrus maculatus. The sequence continues at coordinate 308,220 of NW_028281821.1, forward strand.
AATTGAAAATAATGATTTTACTTGGTCAATAATACCACAATTGTAAAATAGTGGTACTTTTATAATTTTTTACAAAAATGCTAGTGACATAAGTATATAACCACTCACCGAGATTTTTATGCCAACTGGTTTCGAGAGGTACCCGTCACTTCGTCAGGACAATCACTACCACAGCATGCAAATAATACTATCCTTCACTACCATAGCGCTATTTACACACTTAAAACTACACAAAATGTTAAACACATGCGATTTCGGTCGACACGAAAACCAATATGCACTAGTAAATAATGGTATTTACCAAGATTTTAACGAAACATTTTTTTTATTATCCTTGCAAGTAATGGATTTAAACTTGTAAAATATTCAACACGTTTCAAATTGAAATGTCTCGTTCGCTCATATAATGAGATTAAGGGTGGTTTTTCTTTCAATATTAAGGATCTCCGGGAATGGAGTGCAGTAAAACGCCCTTTAGCGTTACATCTTTACGTGACTGGGAATGTGAACCTTGTCGACATCGTAAAAGGCAATCACGTGAATTAAATCCGAAGAGTAATGAGAGTGTTTGGCTTCCTAACCGTTAATTAACTAAATTTGGTTTGAATCACTTAAATTCATTTTGAGCGTCTTTTAAAGGGAAAACGTTAAAAAAATATTAATTAATGGAGTATTTATAGATGTCATGAAACATTGAATATTACGATTAAATGATTTTTTTAATATTATTCATTGCATTAGAACACAAATTGAGTTTTACTAGCTTTGAAAACTACAGAAGTTTCATCGAAAGATGATCACAAAAACTAACTAGAAAAAGATCATTCTTCACGTATTGGTGAGCAAAAAATCATTCAATATCAGAATGATTTTTTTCTCGTTAGTTTTTGTAACATCTGTAGTTTTCGAAACTACTCATGTAAAATAAAATAAAACTCAATAAGTAGTCAAATACAAGTGTTTAATTTTTAATAATCATATAATTATTTTAATCTCAACATAGATGAAGAAGAATACGAAAGTCTTGACATTTACGGGGCTTACGACCATCATTAAGTGATCACTTTACACACGTGTAACATTCAAGAATTGTACCCATGAATTACAACCACACTACTCAAATTCTTGGAACTTTTATATTTACTTATGGTTTATTTTCGAAACATAATGCTTGAATCACTAGAATTTCACTGGAGACGAAAATTGGTAAGATGAAATAGCCCCGTAAATACTAAATATATATATATATATATATATATATATATATATATATATATATATATATATATATATATATATATATATATATATATATATATATATATATATATATATATATATATATATATATATATATATATATATATATATATATATATATATATATATATTTATATTTATATGTATATATATATATATATATATATATATATATATATATATATATATATATATTTATATATATATATATATATATATATATATATATATATATATATATATATATATATATATATATATATATATATATATATATATATATATATATATATATATATATATATATTATATATATATATATATATATATATATATATATATATATATATATATATTTATTTATTTATATATATATATATATATATATATATATATATATATATATATATATATATATATATATATATATATATTAAATATATATATATTTATATTTATATATATATAAATATATATATATATATATATATATATATATATATATATATATATATATATATATATATATATATATATATATATATATATATATATATATATATATATATATATATATATATATATATATATATATATATATATATATATATATATATATATGATGGGGGCCGGACATGTGGCGGCACTGGATCACAGTACTGGAGCGAGCTAATGTTCATCTACACCTCTCCAAATTTTTTTTTCTTTCACCGTTTCTTTTCATAATTTTTATTCTTATTTGTTTATTATTTTTAATTTCATTGTAAAAAAAATGTTGTAAAACATACAAACATGTATATGGCTGACTAAGTACTGCACCCACCACTTAGTCAAGCTAGAATAAAGAGATTAAATAAATAAATAAAATAATAAAAATATTTAAATATAGTTATTTATATAAATAAAATTTTAAAAGTATCTACCCTTATAAATATGTTCCTTATTTCGGCCACGGTGCGCTTACATTTTAATATCTTAGATTACATTGATGAAAGATTCATCCCTTTGAGGGCATTCATTGCTTTTTTTCGTTAAACAATAAAATTAAATGCTACCCCTTGCCATTAATCAGCTTACCCTTGTCTCCTGTTAAGTAGGTACTTAAGTTAAGCTTTTTATTCTGTATTGATGGTCTAGGAACCGCAGTAATAGAAGGCTTTGGAGGAGGGATGAACACTTAGGTAAGTGACAGGATTAGGGATTGTGAAGGTTGACTTCCTTAGTAGGTTTTGCGAAAAAAGAGTCGAAATAGGCATATTTATGGATTTTATATGTGATGACTGTGAAAAAGAGGATATCGACTTTGAATAAGTCTAATAATATTCTTTCAACCCTCTCGTACGAATTCACTGAAATTAAAAATAGTTTTAAAAAAATATTTTTTAAATTTTTCTTTTACTTAGTAAATACCACTATTTCTTAAAATCTATTGTGACACGTATTTCGATGCATTCCGCATCATTTTAAAACACCGTATGTGAACATAATTCTAAATTTTAGGGTTGGGTCCTTGGGACGTTGAAGGTTGAAGAGGGGGAAGGAGTGTTTGTTATTTTTATTTAAATACATATTTCTTATGAAAAATCTCTTTTTCAACAAATGTAATTAAGGGAGAGAATATTTTTTATTTGTAATTGTAGAAACCTATTTCTAGGCTTTTTCCTGGTTTTGACGCACACTTCTTTATACAACTTCTACTAACTAGTACAAAGAAGATGCACTGGGCACTGAATTGGATCAAAACAGTGTTATCTTGATAATTAATTACATGAAGTCAAGGAGATAAAATTAAACATAATACTATACTTTACACATCTAAATCGTTGTTTAGATATTCCGGAATAGAATATAATTCTAGTCTTCATCCTGGCTTTATCCCAATGGTCTTTGTATACTTTTAAGGACAGCTCTCCTCGTCTTCAGGTTGTAGCTTCTTCTATCATGGACAACGTCACTTAGGCCATGACTTTCCATGATTTTTTCGGTTTTCTTCTAGATGTCTTTTGAGGAAGATCCATGGCGATCGCCTAGTTCACAACACGTACAAGTTTTCTGCATCCCACAGTATCTGACAGATTAATTGAAACAAAACTATTTTTCGTATTTTCAACACCCTCAAACAAAATATTTCGGGGGTGTTCCTCGTATTATGGACCAGGGCTGCTTCTTTCAGTGACTAAGATGATAAATAGCGAGAAGTATCACTAATTCTACTGGAAAAGATACTACCAGAGATACAAAAACGAATGTCATATGGTAATGGAATATTTCAGCAGGATTTAACCTCCTGCCACAAATCCAAAAAAAAAAGAAATTCTTCACACAAAAACAGTAAACCATTTTGGAGTGGTCAAGAATTTTGCCAGACATAAACCTAATTGAAAATCTATCGGCTTTCCAAAATTGATTGAACTACGGTGGAAAAGCTCATTTTGTCCATAATTTAGGTATGGTTTCGGGACGAAAAAGTGGCATCCACGTGCCAAAACCTTATAAAATAGATGCCAAGAAGAGTAGAATCTTTGATTAAGCCCAAATGAGATCATATTTAATATTAATTTGTGATATAACTAATAAACAAAGGATTTTACAAAACCTTTTACGAAAATACAACAACAAAAAGTTTTGTTTCATCTGTTCGATACTGTTGTGCCAATACCAATTCAGTTGCCGTACCTCTACCTTAGTATTATCTTATTTTTCCTGAAAAAAGCACAAAGTTAAAAAACCTACCCCAATCTGATTTGTGCTTTGTACAAAGTGACGTTACGTTACCAAGATAAACACAATTACAAATATTAATCTTAATAAATTTACCTACCTACCTGCCGCGTTTATGAACTTACCAAAAAACCTTTTGTTAACTCTGGGAAGCTAGCAAAAGCCTTAACATTCCACAAAGGGTTGATAACAAGTTGTGAGAAGTACAATATCTCGTGTCGAATTTATATCTCATCCTTCTTCTTATTGTTTACCACACCCAATGGTGCATAGGACACTGCATCGTTCTGAAACATAATATGTGATCGTTTATATGCCATATTTTACAGACTCCTCCGTGGTGTAAAGGTTAGCGTGTCGCCACAGTGCTGGAGGTCCCGGGTTCGATTCCTAGGGGGGAGCGAAAATGAATTGATTTTACAATCATTTATTTATTTAATCTTACCCTGAACTGGTCCCTGGAGCGCGGGAGTGATCACCTTGTCTTCATGTAAGTAACAATCAAGATAACACTAAGTAAATACGACAGTGCCCTATGCACCATTGAGTACGGATAAGGGCTAGAAGATTAGAAGAAGAAGATTGTTCGGACTATTAGATAACTATTTTCTTTAAAAAATAGATTTATGTAAAACATATTAATATATAAAAATTTTATGTCCAATTCGATTAGTAAAACGTTTAGTTTGATTTTTAAGACGTCCAATTTGGTGCGTAAAACGTCAAATTTGAAGTGAAAAACCTGTTTTCTCAGTAGACCGTTTTCCGTTATATTCATCACTACGTTACAGGTAAATACTTGGTTACTGTACTCAGTCCCTTAGGTTTGTAAAATTCTAAATGAGTTATTTACTTTTGAGCTTGATAACGGAACCTCTGCCCTTCAGTTACTATGGAATACCGAGTTATGTAGGTAAATAAAATACACCGTTTGAAGCAACGGTCCTCAAAGTGTGGTCCGCAAATTATCGAAGTGTGATCCACCGCTAAATAAAATACAAAAAAAAACGATGGATGTTCGATTATGGGCAGAATGGTAAAAACATACTAACTGGTGAACGATGGATGTTCGATTTTACATGCTCAATTGCACCACTTTTTCAATTTCCTCAGACGAGAGAGTAATTTTCATTCTAATGATAATAAAACCCTTATCCGCACTCCAATGGTGCAGAGGGCATTGCGTCATATAAACCCAGAGTTATCTTGATCGTTTTACACATGAAGGAAAGGTCATCAGCCCTCCGTTTCAGGGTAATATTGATTAAATATTACAGTGAAAAATCACTTATATTAATTTTAATTCTAGAACTGCGTAATTCTTGAACCTTTTTATCTAATTGACTAAATAACCATCACGCTGAATCATCATTCATTTAATTGCATTCTTTGTTTATATCACAATTTGAACATGTATTTTAATATTTTTTTTTTCAATAAAATATTACATACATAAGTCATATATATATATATATATATATATATATATATATGTATATATAATATTCCCGACGAGTAATTTCTATTTCTCATTTTGGGACATGGGATTAAGGTTAACAAGACTGGAACACAAATAATAAAGTAACAATTTTTTTTTTAAAATAACCATTACTTATACATGTCAAAATATAAAAGCAATTAATAAAAACTAATAATTATAATAAAAACTAACTAACTGAACAAACTAACCCTCAAGCCGCTTCCTCGCAGGGGTAGGCGGATAGAAAGAACGCCACACCACTCTGTCTTTGCAAACATTCTTCGCCTCTTCCACGTTCATGCATCGCCTCATACATACCCGCCGATTATTACGACTCCTATCTTGACCACTTTCAAGTATTTGGCATACCTGATCGCGCCATGATTTTCTCGGTCTTCCTCTGCATAATAAATAGGCATAAGAAGCATATTTAAAAGAAATAAATAATATACATCGTTTTGCCGTATATTCGTCTAAATGGTCTCATTTCGACTGCATTCAGTCTACTCTCATCCTTGCTTCGCAAACATTAGGTCTGAAACTAGAACTCCGTTGTTTACTACCAGTTTAGCATTCGCTGATGGGTTTTTATTTGATACATAGATTTCAGTACACCATCTACTCTATTCCCATCATTAAAAAACTGGTTTTGCTTATTTCAAAGTTCTATAAAATATTACGAGTTCCGTCACCAAAATGTTTGACAACCTCTGCTTTGAAGAGAATTATTTATTTGAATAACCTTGCGGAAAAATAAACATTGACCGAAAATTTACATAAAATTATAAACAAAGTTAATATTATTTTATTATTGTTTTTAAATACAGTATAAAATAGAAATTTATTTAAGCTTAATATTTAATTAGCTGGTGATTTAACTGTTTTTCGACATTATATTTTTTTTCTTTAGCAACATTTTTTTAAAGGCAACCTTAGCTGTTTCTGAAGATTTGAAGGAGAATTAAAAACATGAAATAAATACCTTAGTAAAAATATATTTTATTAATTTTCTCTTTTTTAATATTTTTGGTCTCCTTGTTTTCAGGTAAGAAGCTTTTAATTTGGACTGATTGACAAGAAACAAGAAAAAAACATTCAAGACTCTGACGAAAAATCATTCGCGTTTTAATAATTAAGAGTAAGTGTTAATGGTTCATACATTTATTTATTTTTAAAAAATATTTGTATTTTTATTATAAACATAACTATTTCAATTTCATGCTCCATATTTCTGTGAGCCTAAGCGGCTCGTTATTAGAAATAGGTATCAAATTGTGGTAGAGTTGGTTCGAACCGAGAAACTCTGACTTAAGAGTCTGCGACACTAACCACAGGACCATAGCCCAAGGGAGGAACAACAAAGTAGTTACTAATTTTGTTGGTTTTTTTATTATTGTTAGTGTTATATACCGGTGAAATTTTATTTAAAATAAATATGCGGTTTTTAAAATTAAATGGGCATTTTTCATTTTTGTGCGAAAAAATAAATCGACAAATTAATTATAAATTATGAAAAAAAAAAATTGGTTCTAAAATTGGCATTTTTTTGGTGTGTCATATTTGAAAGGTGTTGTTGTGGGCAACCCACACATCTACTATGGCAACTCAAATCGAGTGAAATAACGAACACCCTACGGAGCCCGCAACGAGCGGAAACTAGCTCGTGACACTTCATCGCCGCCCGTCCTCCGATCGACACATATTTCAACTGTTCTCATATAAGAATCACGCGATTATTCTTAAGTATTTCTTGATTGTAATTTTATAGAACTGAATAAATTTGTGTTAAAAGTAATCCGCTTTCATCTTGCTTCCCTTCTGATAAATCAAATTGGTATTCAACTAGAAACCACATTGTTTTATAATTTGGACTGAAAAACTACCGAGAAATTACAATAAGAAAAATATTATGTAAAAAAACTGATGATTTCTGACAGGAAAGATTTGGGTACAATATATATATATATATATATATATATATATATATATATATATATATATATATATATATATATATATATATATATATATATATATATATATAACTAAACTAACTAATCGTACCGCAGAGGTAGGCAGAGAGAATCAAACGCCACACCACTCTGTCTTTTCAAACATTCTTTGCCTCTTCTACATTCATGCATCTCCTCTTACATACCCGACGATTATTACGACTCCTGACCCGGCCGCTTTCAAGTATTTGACATACCATCTATGCCAGGTTTTCCTCGGTCTTCCTCTGCTTCTTTTTTCAACTACATTTGCCTCATAAATTTGTTTTGTTTCATATATATATATGTATATATATATATATATATATATATATATATATATATATATATATATATATATATATATATATATATATATATATATATGTATATATCACCAACCCCTTTCTTTGATCTCCCGTTAGCCGTATCCAATCTCGTTTAGAAGAACACCCCACGTTTCACACGGAGTGTCATAGTTTTATCTAACTTTGTATCGCCTATAAAACTTTAATCAACTCTTCAATATACTTCCATTCCGTGAAACTTTGCCGTATTCACTCAAAGGATTTTATCTTCATGGGAGAATATCGCGTATAACTTCGGACAATTGGCGATACAGGACCATTTCGGCGGAATGTATTTATAAACTTAGTGCTCTTCCAGCGTGTCGGGTAAAATATGATAAAATTAATGTGTCTAGAATCTTCAAAGTGCACTTTATGCAAGTTGAACAATTAGTAATTAAAATGGAACTTTGTTTTAAAATCACTATAGATATTTTATCATAACATTTTATATAATGTCTACCGGTTTCGAAGCAAACCGCTTCTTTATCAAGACTGACTTATATTTATAATAATGATAATAATAAAACCCTTAACTGCACCCCAATGGTGCATAGGGCACTGCTTCATATAAACGCAGTGTTATCTTGATAGTTTAAACATGAAGGAAAGGTGATCAGCCTTCCGCTTCAGGTACCAGTCCAGGGTAATATTGAATTAATATTACAGTGAAAAAATCACTTTTATTTATTCGACCCCCCCCTGGGAATCGAACCCGGGACCTCCGGAACGGTAGCCGAGCGTGCTGACCATTACACTACGGAGGCGGACAAATTATATTTATAGTCATTTTAAAACTAAGTTACATTTTCATATTATTTTTTTTTGACATCTCATCAAAGATGAAGAACAATATGGAAGTCCGGGCATTTACGGGGCTGACGACCATCATAGGCTAGTTTAAGTGATCCCTTTACACACGTGTAACATTTACCAATTCTACCCATTATTGACAACCACACTACTCAAATTCTTGGAAGTTTTATATATTTGAACCAATTTAGAAACCTTGTTCTTGAATCACTAGAACTTCACTAGAGACGTCTATTGGTGAGATATAAAGAAGCTTTTTACTAAGCAGAAACTCTTATAGTAGTATGTCAAGGTGACGTTGTTGAAAGGAGTGAGCGATGTGTATAAAATGATGACAATACAGCCAAATGCCAGGTCATAAGCCCTGGGATACTCAAATTTCCATCTTCTTTCATATAAAGAGGAATGATAGAGCTTTCATATCAAGTTGAGATACCTATAATATTGATTTATAACTCATCCAAAGGGTGAACAATCCTGTGTGGCAACCCACAACAATCTATGGCAACTCGACAATCGAATGAACGAGCATAACCGAACATCCTAACCGAGCTCGCAGCGAGCGGGAACCAGCCCGTCACATTTCGTCACCGCCCGTCCTCAGATCGACACGTCTTTCAACTGTTCTCACATTAGAATCACGCGATTATTCTTAAATATTTCTTGATTGTAATTTTTTAGAACTGAATAAATTTGTGTCAAAGTAATCCGCTTTCATCTTGCTTCCCTTCTGTTAAATTAAGTTGGTGTTCAACTAGAAACCATACCTGATATGATAAAAATAATAAAATCTATAAATTATAAAAGAAAATTCATGTGTTTTACCACTTAAGTTCATTTAAAATAACTAGTTTCGGAAGCTAAGCTTCCATCTTCAGGTCTAAATGTAAACTAAAACATAATTTATTTATTAAACGGCTATTGCCTTTAATAAAATACATATATTCAGTATCTAATATAAAAATACACTAATGAATTCACTAATAGGGAAACAAACAGTCTTAAACCTTAAATAATAATAAAATAACAAAAAGTAAGCACTGGTAAATAATTAATTGTTTTAAAAATAAGGAGAGGGGTAAGTTGTTTTAAATAAACTCAAGTGGTAAAAAAACAAGTGCTTTCTTTAATATTTTTAACATGTCTTACCACAAAGCAAATGCCGAAACAATAAATAATGAGTATCAAAAAAATCATTCTATTAAGTCCTTTGATTAAGAAAAAGAGAAAATAATAATAAAAAACATAAATAAATAAATAAAAAGTATAGAATATAAAAAAGTTTGACAGTAGATGAACACAGTAACCCAATCTAAAAGAATGACATTGATTTATAGTTTCGTATTAAAACTTTTGATATACTACCATGAATAAGGATAACGTTTTTATATCCTGGATGTCCATACCTTCCGCCGTGACGTCACAAAGGAAGAAGGAACATAATCTTATTATTATGTGCTTTTACTCCTATTTCATACATTTCCCATGTCAGCGATTCTCAAACCTATTGAAATTAAAACATAATGAAAAAAAATGTAAATGTCTCGTACAAAATCAGAGTAATGATGAAAGAAAACACTTCGTTTTTTACCACTTGAGTTTTGTTATAGACTACATGTTTCAGAAGTTAAATTTCCATCATTCAGGTCTGTATAATAACAATGTCTGTATAATGTTGTTATTATACAGACCTGAATGATGGAAGTTTAACTTCTGAAACATGTAGTCTATAATAAAACTCAAGTGGTAAAAAACGAAGTGTTTTCTTTAATCATTGTAACATGTCTTACCACAAAGTTAATGCCGAAACAATAAATAAAAATCATTATAAGTGGATATGGGAGATTTCAATATCGCATCGTTACAAATTTTCTGTTTATTATAAACAATAACTTTCGTTCTTTTCTGTTGTGGGTTATATATAATCTGTGTGATGATCATTTTCAATGCATTTGAAAATGATGCGGAATGCATCGAAACATGCATAGCAAAAGATGTTAAGAAATAATGGAATTCACAACGTAAAACTTAAAACCAGCCTATGACGGTCGTCAGCCCCGTAAATGTTCCACTTCCATATTCTTCTTCATCTTTGATGAGATGTCTAAAATAATATAAAAAACAACTCCTGTAATCGGAGATAATCCAGATTTGTGAACAAGTCAAAATAAATTAAAAATTTATAGAAATTACCTCAAAGTGACGAATTAATTAAGGAAATCGTTAAACTCTACTTTTTTATTTTTTTTTTACTTGAAGGGATACGAGGCATGCACATTTGAGAAGCTCTGACTTCTGAATTCGAAACTGATATTGATTGATCGTCTGAGGGGAGCTCGTAAGAAGAATTGACAGGAGTGTAGTTTGTGAAAAAAAAATACGAAAACAAACAGTTATGGCTGAGCGCAGGATTGATTGCTGTTTTAAAACAATCCCAAAGTTTGAGAACCAGCATAATGGAACACTTGGGAGGCTCTTGTCAAAGTTTGGGAATCATTACTTTCCAATTTGTGACAACATCGTTTTCGACATTATTCCATTTTGTAGAAAGAGGGGAGACTTTTTGCCATCGTGAAATTATTTCTCTTGTCTTATTATTCCGGCTGGAACATTAATTGCATATTGATCAAAACAAAAAATATTTCAAACGTAGGGGAAACGGTGGATAGATGGCCACTGTCCGTAACTGGGGAGTTTTTTTGTATGAATTTCAAAGGCATTGCCATTTTTTAATCATGTATTGAATAAACGTCTGCTTCGTGGCATAAAATAATGAAATATTGTATTAACAAAAATATGATTGTGATAAAATACATACTTATTAATAAATCAAGATTGTCTCCAATTAGTTATTATAATATTATTCTAAAATTATTTTCTACATTATTTTAAGTCGAAATGTAAATGCCCAGCCTTTCATATTCTTCTTCATCTATGTTGAGATGTCAAAAAATAATGTTTTAGAAATATATTATTTCTTAATAACATTCATTTAAAAAATATAAAAAAATCTAACTAACCATCACGCCGCTTTCAGCAGAGAGAATCGAACGCCACACCACTCTATCTTTGCAAACATTCTTTGCCTCTTCTACATTCATGCATCTCCTCATACATACCCGACTATTATTACGACTCCTTACTAGGCCGCTTTCAAGTATTGAATGTTATATATAATATATAATATATATATATATATATATATATATATATATATATATATATATATATATATATATATATATATATATATATATATATATATATATATATATATATATATATATATATATATATATATATATATATATATATAAACATATATATATACATGGATTATGATGATGTATGAGGAGATGCATTAACGTGGAAGAGGCGAAGAATGTTTGTAAAGATAGTGGTGTGGCGTTCTATTCTCTCTGCCTACCCCTGCGGAGAAGCGGCGTGATGGTAAGTTAGTTAGTTTTAGTTTATATATATATTAGTATAAAATTTTGGCTGACGCTTCTTGTTAAAGTTCGAGATCATTTCTTTCCAATTTGTGCCTTAAAAAAACAACTCCATTTAAATTAAAATACGGTAGGCATTTGTACTGAAAAAGAGGAAATTCGACTTTATTTTATTAAAGGCTGTTCGGAAAATTACTCAATTTTTTACAAACTTATTTTGCCCTTCCTTTCTTTTCCCAATAATCGCGTTGTTCCATATTCAAATTAGTTAAATGTCGCCTTAAGTGCACAGTGCTGGAATATTTAAATACAGACTTTAAACAAAACAGTGTATTTTTATTACAAATATTATATTACATTTATTTAAATTTCAAATAATTTATACGAAAATACCTGTTGTATTTTTTATAATCATAAATATGTATTTTTATTACGAAAAATATTTAAAAGTAATGTTTTTACATAGGAATTATCCAAATAATATATACAAAAGTACCTGTAGTAAAAATTAAATTAAGTAATAGCATGTACTCGTATTTTCATAAGTAGAATTTAATTTACATAGTTTAATTTAATCACATTTTATTATGATTTCATTAATGTAGATCAAATAATTGAAATCACATTTTCCTCAATTCAGTTGATTATTGTAGTTGTTCTTTCTTCTACTTCTACTCAAATATCTTTTGTATTATTATTTCCATGAATTTTGTTTTTACAACCGGTTTTGATTTACACTTTGTCTTCTTTAGGGATGGATACATACTAAACATTATCATATATGAAGTACATATAATATATTGCAGTTTGTCATAACGGATTATTTTCCAAATTCCTAGAAAAATTAACAATTAAAACTCCACTCCTACGACCTTGTAGTGGTAAAACAATTTTCGCGTTTTATTTATATTTTAAAGTTTTCTTAAAAATCTGTTTATTTTCTAATAAAATAAAACGAATATCGCAGAAGCTAAAATATCGTAGTCGTACAGGAGAAAGTGACCAACTACCAAAACGAAAAATGTTCAGGAGGGCCATTTAAGGCACCTTTGCTTGGCAAAAAAATAAACACCAATGCAGTTAGTCATTTTTAACAAGTCAAAATATTATATATCCCACTTTAAAATCCTTTGGGCTTTTTACAGGGCAATGTTAAGCTAGTAAGATATCAAATAGTCAATGATCACGTTTTTGTAAAACAATTCACTTGGTCACTTTCTCCTCTATGACTACGATATGAGGTTGTTGACTGTACATATCTATTTCACAATATTCCATCACTGTAGAATGGGATTATTTTTTTGCAAAACAAGATGGCCGCTGTGTCACAGCTGATTTTGACAGCTAAAATATGTAAGACGTGGCGTGAGCAGACTTGATGAACAAAGGTATCTTGAGCACGTAATTGCCGAGTTCCCGAATTTCCCCCGGGAGGAGTGAATGCACGTTCGAGATGAGGATAGAACGCGCATTAATCACGAATGATAACGCGCAGAAATTCAAAACATCACGAAGTTCAATGAATTATTAACAAAAGGGTCATGATTTCCTCTGCGGCTTATAAAGATATAACAGGTGATTCACAAGTTGTTATGGCTTATTGGTTTCTCACATTTATGGACGTCTTCTTCTTCCTCTTCTTTGAATTTTTCGTCTTCTTTTTCTTCATGCTGAGCATCGTAGACTCCTTTTGAGTCTATATGCTGCAAGATCCGGTATTGGATCAAGTTTAAAGTTAAGTTACACAACGAAGTACTGATTCCAACTCTTATGAAATGTAGCGAAGCATGAAGTCGGCAAAAGAAGGAAGAAAGGAGACTAACTACAGTAAAATTATAAATAAAACATCTGTTTTTAGCACTTGAGTATTATATTGTTATGATAAGTTTCGGAAGGTATAGCTGGTTCCATCTACGGGTATGAATATGAACAGTTTATAAACAACAAAATTTTATAAACAACAGTTGATAGACAGTTTAGCTTCCAAAACTAGTCGTAACAAGATAATACTCGAATGATAAAAAACAAGTGATTTATTTATATACTATTTTTTGACATCTCATCAAAGATGAAGAAGAGTGTGGAAGTCTGGGCATTCGCCCAGTTTGGTTCTTTAATTTAGTGGCGCAAAGTGAAATTTTTACGTCAGGATAACAGTTTATGTCAGGGTAAAAACAGGAAAAATTGTCCTTCATATACATATATATTTTTAATATATAAACATTTATATATATATATATATTTATAAATATATATGTATATATATATATATATATATATATATATATATATATATATATATATATATATATATATATATATATATATATATATATATATATATATATATATATATATATATATAATTATAAATATATATATATATATATATATATATATATATATATATATATATATATATATATATATAAATATATATATATATATATATATATATATATATATATATATATATATATATATATATATATATATATATATATATATATATATATATATATATATATATATATATATATATATATATATATATATATATATATATATATATATATATATATATATATATATATATATATATATATATATATATATATATAAATATATATATATATATATATATATGTATATATATATATATATATATATATATATATATATATATATATATATATATATATATATATAAATATACATACATACATATATGTATTTGTTTTTATCTATTTAACCTAATATACAACCTAATAACGAAAGAAAAAAATACAATTTTACATTTTTCATAGAATTAACTCTCGATCATTTACCCATTTCTTTATTTTGCCTTTGTTCCATATTTTATTTTGACCCCCGTCGCACACAAATATATTATAGACGATATATTAGAGTGTCCTACTCCTGTATTCATTGTTAATTAAGTAAGTACCTAAAAGAATGTTGATAAGAAAAGCACGATAGGTAATAAAGTTAATGTAAGGAACCTTTCATTAAATATTTTTAAATATATCACAAAGTAAGATGGTTTATTTCTGTAGTAAACGTGGTAAAACGTATTCATATATTATTGGGCCTATTCTCAAAGTCATAAAAGTTTACTTTTTAGTGTAAAAAATGTACGCTTGTAGATGTTTATGTGATGATTCCTTTCATGCAATACTAAACACTAAGATTTAAGGGTGCTATTTATCAATTTGGCATTAACTTTGTGGAATAACATGATGATGTAAGAATAAAAATTTAACACTTGTGTAAAACAACTTTAATTGTTTTTTTAGCAATTCAAAATCTTATTTTTTTTTAATGTCAGTAAGAAAGTTGTTGAAGTACTTAGTTCTCGAATATTTAAAGTTGCATTGGAATTGTTTGGAATTGCATTTTGGTATTGCAAAGTCATGTTTATATCTCAAAGATTAACTTTTATTCAGATTTAAGTAATTTTCACCCTTAAATAGTTGGAAAAATTGCAGTTTTCTTGAAAATAGTTTCTACTTTTAAGATAATAAATATAACATGAATATTACATGATCAGACAATCGTCAGGATCTTCCTAAAAATAAATCTAGAGAAATACTAAAGAATTCATGGATGCTGCAGAAAGGAAACATGATTCCAAGGCATGGCCTAGGTGACGTTGTCCATGACAGAAGGCTGATCACAACAGTATACACAGATGATAAATTCGGATGGAGCCAGGAAGAAGAAGAAGATTAATCGACATGTTTCCGAATAGCCCCACGCGTATACATGTCTGTAATAGAGATGTCTGACGTAAAATAATTCCCACTTCCGGGGTGGAGCGGAAGTAATGTTCCCGCGGTTTCAGGCGCGAGTGACGCCATCTGTCGGCGTCATAATTCAGCTTTATTGTAATATTGTACTATACGAGATACTCGGGGAAAAGTATCGCTTGAAGAATTGCAAATTTTCGCCTAAAAAACTTATGTCGGGTAACTGTTTTGTAGGTGTCTCAAATGAAGATGAAACATATATAGTTTTCATACGAAAAACGATGGAAGTCTGAGCATTCTACGGACTACGACTTGGCATTGGCTGACTTCAGTGATCACTTTATACACTTGGTAACGTCGTGAAAAAGTTACCATAATTTCGTGTAATTCTGGAATGGAAATTTCAGGGCAATAACAATTTTGCAAAATTTACTAACCAACTTAACATCGCATCGCTTATCTGCAGGGATAGGCAGAGACAATAGAAAGCCACACTTATCTGTTTTTGAAAACAACCTTCGTCTCTTCCACATTCGTCCAGTTCTTCATATATACGCCAAATATCCCCACTCATGACCTGACAAAAATAGAATAACAAAATTATGATATGAATGTGGTAATAAAAGCAGAAGAAAACCGTAGTATTTCAAATACTACCAAGTATTTCAAATACTTGATAGTGGTCGTCAGGTCAGCAGTGTGTATGAGGAGATGCATGAATGTGAAATAGGTAAAAAATTATTGCAAAGGCAAAATAGTGTGGCGTTCTATTCTCTGTGCCTACCCGTTCAGGAAGCGACGTGATGTTGGTTAGTTATTTGAATTATAATAATAAAAAACTTTTTTTTTTCAATGTTTAAATCACACTTAGGAGATGAGTAATTTCTATTTCTCATTTTGAGACATGGGATTAAGGTTAACAAGACTGGTACACAAATAATAAAGTAACAAAAAAGTTTTTTTTAAATAACCAAAACAAATATTAATACATGGCAAAATATAAAAACAATTAACAGGTATAATAAATAGGCATAAGATGCATATTTAAAAGAAATAAATGAGAAAAACAGATTATTACATTGAACTCCTGATATTTTTGTCGCAGTATCATGAATAGATCCACCATAATATCATATGAAACCGTTTCATATAAGAAAAAATATTCAGCGATTTTTTCAGGAGGCTTAAGGGTTGCTACCCTTACCAAGTATTCTAGCAAATCCCATTCATAGGGTAAAATATTAGGCGACTCAGGGGCGCTCATCACATTTCCTAAGTGACCCTTTATAGGACCGTCACACGATGAATGTTGTGTACTTTACACACCGTGTGGGCACAACACATATGAGAGAACGTCAATCACAAAAAAGGTCATTTCAGGACAGGGTGTAGGGTGAAACACACCCTGAAATGCAGCGATGTACTTTTAGAGGGTCGATTTCTAAGGATGGGTTGGGTTTGTATGACATTTATCTTTTTTTTCTTAACACACATTACATACTTGTAAAATACCATTTATTAAGTTTTATTTAATTTATGTTTTAATTTTTAAATCAAACACAGATTTTTCGAGTCTACTAAGTTATCTGTGTTCATATATTATTTTGAGAAATAAAAAGACTTTGTTTTTTGATCCACTCCCATTTTTATTAACCAACTAGTTTCGGCAACAACCTGTTGCCCTCTTCAGGGTTTAATTAATTATTTATGACTAATATATCAATATGATCCACAAAGTTGATGCTTTCAATATTCAAGTGCATATCTGTGTTTAATTTATAAATTAATAAATTAAAATGGAGTTCTACCAATTAAACGCCAAATCAATAAATAAATATTTTATTTAACTACTAATGATTATATTATTTATTGATTCGGCATTAAGTTTCTGGAATGACATGTTGATTATTGTTTTTTTTAAATTAAACTCTTGAATATACCACTTAATGAGTTTTATTTTTATATGCGACTAGTTTTGAAAACTTACAGATGTTTTCATCTATGGTAAAAATTAAAACCAACGAGCAAAAAATATTTTCAAATATACCCCTAAATATTTTTTGCTCGTTAGTTTTAATTTTTACCAGAAGATGAAAACATCTGTAAATTTCCGAAACTAGTCGTATGTAAAAATATAACTCATTAAGTGGTTTATTCAAGTGTTTAATTTAAAAAAAATAATACTGATGTTTAGTTTCGTAAACTACAGTTGTGGCATCGACAAGTGAACAGTAAAACCTAGTGTAATTTTTTGTTGTTTTTAAATAAACAACATGTCATTTCACAATGCCAATATTACAATAATATGCATTCACTGAGTTTTCAAGTGCTGAGGGCACGTAATACATTTTTTAAAAGCTATATGAAAAAAAATGTTTACGATTTGCAATAAATTTTGCGATCTTTTTTCAGATTTACCCTTTTTCAGAATGGCTTTTTTATATTTAGTTCCAATTTTTTGTTTTTGTTTTTGTGCTTTGTATCTTGTAAAGGATACTTTTTTAGAGGTACACAAATTATGATCATTCAGTCATTCATGGTTAAATTGAAAAAAGTTCTGGCTACAAATCAACTGTCAACCGTCAATCTGACAGTCTGTAGAAATGCAGTTAATTTGACAGGAACACATAAATTCGTGGAAGTCTGGGTGTAACAGGTATCAAAAGTAAGATAAAGAAAAGACAATTGAGATGGTATGGGCACATATGACGCAAAGAACCTGATCATATTGTGAACCAGGCATTCGCCATGGATCTAATTCGAAAGACATCTAGTAGACGGCCAAAAAAATCATGGATACTTCAGAAAGATAACATATTTGAAGACGTGGCCTAGATGACGTTGTCTATGACAGAAGGACCAGAAACGCTTACCTCAACAGCCTACAAAGACGATAAATTAGGATAGACCCAGGAAAAATTATTTTTATTTTTCTTCGTTACCGTCACTTCAAACCCGCGGATCTTTAAGTGTTGCTATTTCAAAGCATAAGGGTTGTTTTCACCCCATATTTTCAGGGGACTGTCTTTCAATTAGGGTTGAGTCCTATTATTGCACGAACAGCATTCTATACAAGTGTTTATGGATCGCGATGAAGGCAATATTAAATTCCTTCAATTTTGATACAAGGGGTGTGTTACATGTAAGAGGGATGATAGATTCTAGATTGTAGCCACCACCTTAAAAACCTGCCGAAAAAAGGTTTGCTAAGTCAAAAAGCTTGTAATAATTAATCACTTTATAAATTTCATCGTTTTTATTATGTAAATATATTAGTAATTAATGTTTTAATACGCAAATAATGCTTCAAAATTTACTCTCAGAGAAATCAATTTTTGAAGCAATATCACTCTGATTCTGTATTTTATAACATAAAATATAACTTTATTACTATGTAATAGGAACATTAATAAGAGTTTTTATTAAACAAATAACTAATGAAATTTTTCGTTTTTCTCATAATAAATATTGGAAGATGTAACTGTCTGATTTTCCATTAAAAACTTACAAAATAGATAGTTGTACAATATAATCACAATATTATCTGGTAAAAGAATCGGTAATTTATTTTTAAGTGAACATTTTTTTTATTTACTTTGTGGAATAATATGTTGTCAATTTTTTTAATAAACCACATATAATACCACTTGTTAAGTTGAATTTCATTACACATTACATTAAACTTGTCGTGTATAACAGTGCTCCGCAACCGGTGTGCCGTGGCACAATGGTGTGCCGTGAGCAGGATTCAGATGTGCCGCGAACAAATTCAATGTAATTGACATTTTTTAAATTTTACATTATGTAATTAAATACAAAAATAATTGGTCATTGTGTGTTAACACACAATGACAAATTATTTTTCATAACATTGTCTTTTATTTCAAAATTATAAAATAATTATGAATACATCATTTTTCAACGTATTTTATGTATTAATTGTTAAAACACAGATTTTTTGAGTCTACTAAGTTGTATTTTATTGTGAAAAAACACATGAAAATTAATATTATGACAATTGTTTCGCTTAGTTATGGCATTTTCAATCAAATGCGAGGCGAAACAATTGTCACAATATAATTTTTTATATGTTTTTTAACAATAAAAAAACAAGTTGACTAAAAAAATCGGTGTTTGATTTAACAATTAATGCATAAATTAAAATAGAGTGCTACAAATTAAAAGCCAAATCAATAGAAATAAAACTTTAGGTGTGCCGCGGAATTCTAGGAAGAATTTTGGTGTGTCGCAGGTGAGAAAAGGTTGCGGAGCACTGGTGTATAATGAAATAAAATTAAAAAAGTGGTATTGAAGAAGTGTTTAATAATTTTAATACCCGAATTAAAAAGTAAAAATTTGGCTGTAACTGTTAATCAACACAAAAAATAAACTCACTTGAGATCTACCCAGCTCTTTTGCCAAACGGTTAATTTAAAAAAATAGGTCAAGTGGATAGTGTTTTAGTATTAATCGGTCTTGGAAAAATAAGCGGTTAGCTTTGAAACCGGTAGACATTTTAATTAAGTAATCATACAATACTTATAGTGATTTCAAAACACAGTTATATTTTTAATTATAAATAAAAAACACTTGAGTTTATTTTATTTTTTACAATGAAGATGGAAGCTTAGCTTCCGAAACTATTCGTCATAAAATAAAATCAAGTTAAAAAAAAAATAATTTCATCATGTCTTACCACAAAGTAAATGCCGAAACAATAAATCACTCAGTTATATTTCAATCACAAAATAGAAAATCACAAAGTAATTGCTACAAATATAAATTATAAAATAATTCGTTAAATATTAGAACAAGTACCTTCAAAGCACAGGTCCTAATCATTAACCCCTGGCAATTACCACCTTCAGGGTTGATGTATGCTTGGGGTTTAACACTCCCCGTCAGTAGTAGGCTCTTATCTGACAAGAAAGGGTAGGTGAGGTTTGATGTGGGGCTGAAATGTACATACGTAGCTTGAATAATACAATTCTGTTCATTATCACTCTCCTCAAGGGCGATCAAACCCAGTTGAGAAGAGTGAAGAAGGAATGTATATATCGCTCACTCCTTTCAAGAACGTCATAAATCAAAATTCGTAAATTTTTAGTTGTACACTACAGTGTAGTGTGGTTGTCAATAATAGGTAGAATTGGTGAATGTTACACGTGAGTCAAGTGGCCACTTAAACCAGCCGATGACGGTCGTCAGCCCCGTAAATGCCCAGACTTCCATATTCTTCTTCGTCTTTGATGAGATGTCAAAATATAATATGAAATGATATTAAATATTGATTCTATTTTGTATATCAAAAGCATTGACAACTTTGTGGTTTGGTAATGAATAATAAAGAGAATGATATATTGATTCATTTTTATATCATTTTTTGACATCTCATCAAAGATGAAGAAGAATATGGAAGTCTGGGCATTTACGGGGCTGACGACCGTCATCGGCTGGTTTAAGTGATCACTTTACACACGTGTAACATTCACCAATTCTACCCATTATTGACAACCACACTACTCAAATTCTTGGAAGTTCTTTATATATGAACCAATTTAGAAACCTTGTTCTTGAATCACTAGAACTTCACTAGAGACATCTATTGGTGAGATGTAAAGAAGCTTTTTATTAAGCAGAAACTCTTATATCGATCCGGTCGTCAGCCCCGTAAATGCCCATACTTCCATATTCTTCTTCATCTTTGATGAGATGTCGAAAAATAATATGAAAATAACTCCTGTAATTGGAGATAATCCAGATTTTGTGAACAAGTATTTGGACACACTCAAAATGTTGTGATTCATTTTTGTACAATATTGGTCACCCTATACTATTATACCAACAACTGTTTCGGGCAATTTCTTACAAATTACAGGAGGGTTTTTCATACAAAATAAAAAAGAATTCAATAATCTTGCACATGGGTTTTGTAAGGGTTTCTCGAGGCTCCATTTGCTTATTAATATATATTTTTTGTAAAATATCACAGCTTTATTAGGTCCCGCCATATTTTTCTGAGCCCCTACAATAACGTTCACCCTCTTTTCGTCTTTTGAAATTAACTAAGCGCACAGGGTGCTCATTGTGTAAGAAAAATATTAAATAAATAATAACTTTTTCTTCTTCAAACCCTTATCCGTACCCCAATGGTGCATAGGGCACTGCATATAAACGTAGTGTTATCTTGATCGTAAACACATGAAGGAAAGGTGATCAGCCCTCCACTTCAGGTACCAGTCCAGGGTGATATTGAATAAATATTAGAGTGAAAAAAATCACTTATTTTTATTAGACCCCCCCCCCTCCTGGGAATCGAACTCGGGACCTCCAGAATCATAGTCGAGCGTGCTGACCATTACACTATGGAGGCGGAAATAATAACACTGGGCAACAATTTACAACTTTTATTTTGTAACTTGCATGAAAACACCCGATTCTTATGCACTTTGCAATGCTGAATTAAAAAACGAAAGCAAAAAAATGTAGCACGTCAGATTTATTAGGTAAGTGTAAAGATATTTTTAATTCTGATATTGACAAAAGTTTATCTTATTATTTATGTATAAATATAAATAAACATATAATGCTATCGTATTCAATATTAATAAGTTAATATATTTCCACTGTTACTCCATAATTATCAATACTTTTTTTTAATCCCTTAGACCTTAGACTAAAGCATGTCTAGATAGCAACCACTATTACGGTTTCAACGTATGGAGTCCATACAAACAATAATATGACTAACATGAAAACTTGACGTGATACAAGCTTGTTACCATATAGACTTTGCACAAGACAAGACAAGCACAACTGAAAATTGACGATTTATGATATATGACGTTGTTGAAAGCAGTGAGCGATATGTGCGCTTTCTTTTTTATTACTTTTTCATTTAGCCAAAACAATGCGTGGCCTGGTACAGATAGTAGTAGAAATGAATGATCAATCATGTATTTTAATTTTTATCATACAAAGTGTTCTTCCTCAAAATGGTATTATGGTATTTTATTTATTGTTTCGGCATTAATTTCGGCATTTTCGGTATTATGGTACATTGTAAATAAAGAGAGGATATGAAAAAAAAATTAACATTATTTTAAAACACCATGTACGACGTAAATAAAAGCAGTTCACACAGCTTGAAGGATTTCCAGGGACTGTGAGGCATGAATTAAGAAATGTGAATTTGTGTTTTTCTCAATTTTGATCGATAACAATTTTACGATATCTGGAGTACTGAGCACAAGGACTGAGCACTAAGCACAGGAGGGAGAGAGTTGCATCAATAAACCTGGAATTAGGGGAAGCTTTACAAACGTTCCTTGTAACAGAGCTTTGAAAAATAAATCAAAATAAAATACCAACATTTTGAGTGTACCCAAATACTAGTTCAGAAATCTAATTATTCAAATTATAGGAGTTATTTATCAAATTATTTAAATTCAAGTGATTCTTTTATAATGTTTCAAAATTGGATTATATATCGCTCACTCCTTTCAACAACGTCAAAAATAAAAAAAAACTTGATTTTTCAGGAGAACGTTTTTATAGTTTAAAAATATAATACAATGTTTTAAAAATAAATATCAAGCCACTTTTTGAACTTTTTACTGTGCAACAGATCTTTTTAGGTAAAACCTGAAGGTTTTTCTCCATTTAAAAAATATTAAGTATATTCAAAAACATAATTAAACAATACCTTTTATTAAAAATGCAAAAACGACACTTTCTGCCCTGTAGCGGGTAAATATTAAAATAAAAATATGACGCTTTTGCTGGGATAAAGTACATTATCTGGGCATCCCGAAAACATGCACAACGAAAATTGTCGATTTTTGATATTTGATGTTCTTGAAAGCAGTGAGCGATATGGATATAGAACTTGTCAACAATGGATAGAATTCGTGAATGTAACACGTGTGTAAAGTGAACACTGAAACCAGCCTATGACGGTCGTAAGCCCCTTAAACGCCCAGACTTCCATTCTACCCATGATTGACAACCACACTTATCTTTTTTTTTAACTCTTGGATGTATTGATCAATCTCGTAACACAGTACAAATGGGTTCACAACAGCATCTATGTTGGAATGAGGAAAGCTGTTTATTTGTATATAAGGTCCAGGATTATATTCACATACTTGAGACCCGCCTGAAAACATGATTTTGAATTTTTTATATAGCCTATAACTTTATAACCAGTTATAAAGAATTTTTCTTAAATGTTTTTCGCAGATACTTTGTGGCACATTTTGTAAACTTTATAAAATAAAACAACTTTGTTTTAACCACTTCTTATTGGTACACTTTTTCCAACCGGTTTCGACAAGAACCTTGTCATCATCAGGGTTTATGTACTAATTCTAAAACATTGAAATACTCATAGTTAGGTTATAGTTGAAAAACTTATAGTTGAAAAACCAAAAACTTCCACGCACTCCATACACCATATGAA
Source organism: Brachycentrus maculatus (assembly GCF_059751285.1). Taxonomy (NCBI): domain Eukaryota; kingdom Metazoa; phylum Arthropoda; class Insecta; order Trichoptera; family Brachycentridae; genus Brachycentrus; species Brachycentrus maculatus. The sequence continues at coordinate 332,491 of NW_028281821.1, forward strand.
AATAAAAAGTGGTTAAAACAAAGTTGTTTTATTTTATCAAGTTATAGAGATAATCCAGATTTGAGTATTTGAAGTATTTGAACACACTAAAAATGCTGTAAATATAATAAACGTAGGTTAAAATAAAAATAGGGGTTTTTAAAATAAAGCATATTATTAATTTAAGGAGATTTCTATTCAATTTATAGGGATTAAATCATAAGGGTTGGACTTGTTCTTTTAATTCAGAGTTAGTTTTCAGGGTTTATTATCTTTTGATATAAGGGTGCATATGAAAAAAATACGTGAAAAAATAAGGGAACTTGCCTTTCATTCAATATTCTGTGGAAGCCATACTATTCCACCCTTAGAAAGCTGTTCTACAAATCCCTCTCGGGGTGGAAACGCGCTGAAAGCCTTAATTACCCTAAATTAACATCAAAATTCATTCCCAATTAACGTTGAGGGATTCCACTCATAGATTGTCTAAAAAAACGTGAGCTTTTTTCATTTATTCACTGATTTGTTATTAACTTTGAAGATAAACATAGTTTTTAAATATTTAACAGATGTATTTTGTGTATTGAAAGCATTGTTAACTTTGTGATATGGTAATATAATACTGTCTATTTACGGTTTACTTTGTGTGATACCATTAAAAAAAACTATCTTATGACGTAGTATTTTTAAGTAGTCATGAAGTAGTGTTTTTAAGTCGTAATAAAACACTCTTTGAAACACAAGATTTTGGATGCGTCGAAATTCTGAAGTTCTTCACTTTTCAATTAAATAGTAATAATTCGTTTGTGGAGAAACCCAGATTTGTTAAGAAAAATTAAGGGGTATCCAAATGATGTGAATAAAATTACTATATATGTTTAAATATAACTTGATTTTTCAGGAGATCATTTTTAAAATTTAAAAATATAATGAAATGTATTAAAAATAAATATCAAGCCGCTTGTTGAACTTTTTACTGTGCAACAGATCTTTTAAGGTAAAACTTGAATGTTTTTTTCATCATTTTAAAAAGATTTAGTATATTTAAAAAAATAATTAAACAATACCTTTTCGTCAAAATGCATAAACAACACTTTCTTTCCTGTAGCGGGTAAATATTGAGTTAAAAATATGCCGCTTTTGCTGGGATATAGTACATTTTCTAGGCAATCCGAAAACACGCACAACTGAAAATTGACGATTTTTTATATATGACGTTGTTGAAAACAGTGAGCGATATAAGGAAACGCATGAATGTGGAAGATGCAAAGATCGTTTTTAAAGACATAATAGTGTGGCTTTCTATTCTCTCTACGTAGCAGCGTTATGGTTAGTTAGATAAAAGTGTTAGGATAAAATATAATACGGAAACGTTCATGTAAAAGCCTTACGGTCGATCGGAGGAGGTGGTGTGGAATTTCTCCGGGCGGAAAAAGAAAGGATTTTCTTCTCGTAAAATCCGAGAAAATATATTCCCGGGTATCCTTAGTGTTTAGAAATTCTCTGTACTTCTGAATTTCGGTGTAGGCTTCACGGGTACACGCGAATATTGAAAAGCCCCTAAAGTGGAAGAGGGTAAGAAAGCTTTGAAGACGCTTTAACGTTCGTAGTAGATGTAACACGTATTGATAGATTTGTGTAGGGTAAACTGTACATTCACTGGTCACTTACAGAAGCTTTATATTATACTTTTGATATTTACATAATTAATTAAATTTTCTTTATTGTTTCAACATTCACTTTGTGGTAAGACATTATGAAATTGTAAAAGAAAAACACTGTTTTTTTTACCACTTGAGTTTATTTTAATTATGACGACTAGTTTCGGAAGTTTACATTTTGACCTGAAGATGGAATGTATCTTCCGAAACTTGTCGTCATTATTAAAATAAACTCATGTGGTAAAAAAAATTGTTTTTTTACAATTTAATAATTACATAAAAATTGCAAATAAATTAACTGGTCAAAATATAAGCATAGATAAAAAATGAAATATATATTTTCTAGCGTTTCTCAAGGATGTGAATATAATCCAGGATTCGGACTTGACATACAAATGAAAGAGTTTCTGCTTAATTAAAAAATTGCTTCGTCCTTCCACCATAGATAGATGTATCTTGTGAAGTTTATTGAATTAAAGGACTGTGTTTCGAGTTAAATCAATATATTTAGAAGTTCCGAAAATTTAAATAATGTGGTTGTCAATCATAGGAAGAATTGGTAAATGTTACAGTGTGTAAAGTGATCACTCAAACCAGTATCGACGGTCGTCAGCCCCGTAAATGCCCAGACTTCCATATTCTTCTTCATCTATGGCTCAGAATACTGGACCTTGTATAACACCTACTCTAGGCAACTAGAAACTGCTGAAATGCGAATACTTAGATGGTCAGCTGGAGTGTCCCTTAGAGACAAAATAAAGAGTTCACGCATTCGTGGAAGCCTGGCTGTAACAGGCATCAAAAGTAAGGTAGAGGAAAGGCAATTGAGATGGTATGGGCACATTGGCGTAGAAAACCTGATCATACTGTGAACCAGGCGATCGCCATGGATCTTCCTCGAAAGACATCTAGAGGAAGACTAAAAATTCATGGTTGCTACAGAAAGATAACGTGATTGGAAGGCACAGCCAAGGTGACTTAATTTATTTTATTTTATTTTGCATGTATTCTTTTTTTTTTAATTCTCATCTTGTTTTTCCCCCTATTTTCTGATTTAAAAACGATTTTCTTCATATCATATTGTATATTCTATTACATTGTATGCCCATGCCATGTTTACGCAGCTTTTTATTATTTATTGAATAATTTAACTAAAAAAATATATCAAAATTAAATTTGAACTGAAAATACATTTAAAGAAAATTTTCAGAAATGTCGGTAGTCGAAACCGCAACGCTATTATATAATTATGATATATATTTACGCTTTCATCTTTTGGTGTGGGCGAGTCCCTTCCGTCTACATTGTTCCTACCCATCAGCATAAGATAAGTGGTTTTCACACATGGGTGTGTTACCCCGGACGTGGAACTGAAGCGTAGGAATTATATCTTGATAATTATAAAACGCAAAATAAGGATTTAAATTCATTTTCTGCTTTCAGTGCCTTGATTCACTCAACTCATCGGTAGAAATTGTTGATATTTACATGAATTAAATTGTAATGTTCGTTTGTTCAAAATAATGAATCTTCTTAAGTAGATAATTCTCAGAATTATTTGAAATTTCGACACAATAATGCATTCGAATGAGAGCGAATTGTAATCAGCATTCCAAAATTTAAAAAAAATTCAGAATTGTCTTACATTATGTTTTTCTCATATATTTATTTTAAATTTGCTTCTTATGCCTATTTATTATACCTGTTTATTGTTTTTATATTTTGCCATATATTAGTTTTGGTTATAAAAAAAAAAGTTTTTGTAACTTTATTATTTGTGTTCCAGTCTTGTTAACCTTTCAATTTAAATTATAAAAGTTAACAACAATTTTATATTCTTTTAGTTATAAAGAAAAAGAAAAAGTTACTTAGATCTGTTTTTTTTCAGTAAATAATTTCAGCAAAATCTTAATTCGAAATCATATCGATGTTATATCTGAAGTTTGGTAAATAGGGGTCTGTTATATCGAGGGTTTGCTGTAATTCTATATAAAAGTACTTGTGGGTCCTTTGTCACAGTCCGATTGAAAAATCTTCTGAAAAATAATGAATATTCTGAAAATTGAGCCGAGAAAATGAAGTCTTCAAGCGCTTTAGACAAAGGGACGGTGAAGGTTCATCGGATCTCTGAAAATGTTTCATTTCGTAGTTCTGAAGGGTTGCGCGTGTAAGACCCATCGCGTTTCCCATCAGTACATAATGTAACGTGCCTCGCTTCGGTACATAACTAGATCTGTTATAACATGACTCGATCCTAGGGGGAGGGGGCTGCTCAAATTCGAATCTAAAATATGACTTGAAAATCACAAGAAAGGGGTGTTTTTGGATCGTTTGAAAATTCTCATATTTAATGAAAAATACACGATCAAAAAAAACAACGAATAAAAATAAAATAAAATTGACATCCATCATGTTTATACTGATTTTATCTTCACTTTTATATTTATGTGTATGTATATATGTACGAATGTACGTGTGAATGTTTGTGTGTGTGTGTGTGTATATATATATATATATATATATAAATATATATATATATATATATATATATATATATATATATATATATATATATATATATATATATATATATATATATATATATATATATATATATATATATATATATATATATATATATATATATATATATATATATATATATATATATATATATATATATATATATATATATATATATATATATATATATATGTATATATAAATATATATATATATTTATATATATATATATAAATATATATATATATATATATATATATATATATATATATATATATATAAATAAATATATATATATATATATATATATATATATATATATATATATATATATATATATATATATATATATATATATATATATATATATATATATATATATATATATATATATATATAAAATAACTCCTCTTTTGGAGGTAATCGAACAAGTATTTGGACACATGTTATTAGATTAAAACCAATATTTTTAGCTTTTCCACTTTATGTTTATTTGACCAGCGACCGGGTTTCGTCGTTACCGACATCATCAGACTGGTCCCGGACGGTCATCAGACGAAACCCGGTCGCTGGTCAAATAAAAATAAAGTGGAAAAGCTAAAAATATTGGTTTTCATCTAATAACATATTAAAAAAGCAATTCCATCACGAAGTGTCAGTGGATATATATGTACTTATTGTTAACTTTTTTCATTTTTATTTAATATTTCTGTTGAATTATATTTTAATTATAATTTCGAAACATGATGCTTAAATCAGAGTTAATAAAAAAATGTACAAAAAATTGTTTCTTTATAAAAGTGGAATAAACAATTTTACATTATAAGGGTAAATCAACATTGAAAAACATGTATCTTTCTAAAAGGAGGTTCAATCAGTTGTGTTGTGTCATTCGTGTGGAAACTGGCCTTAACCATACAAAGGGTCGTTCTTTATTCCGCGCGGACCCTTAGGAAAAACAACCCCATGAATTATGTATGATATATTACTTAGAACAATGTATGAATATTTTATTTGCGTTCCGCATACATTCCCCACAAAGAAGAATTGACCACAGGACGAATATTTTGATTGTTTCAAAACACGAAACAATAACATTTAAAAATATGTAACAATAAAATACAAATTTTTATTTAAAAACATACAGCATATTACATTTGTTTGTTTAATCATTGCGAGTACTTTATTTGTCTTTGAGAATTTATATAGAGCCATTCTCGATAACCCTCCCTTCCCGGTGTTGTGTACCTTGTACACATTGCTTCTAATAACCATAATATCTCTATAAATATAATAAATACAAGGCTAAGATTTTAGGTATTTCTCCATAACATATTTACGCATTGATTTTAAAATAGTATTAATAATAATCAGAATTCATCGGGTACATCGGAGGTATTTTGTGAATATCGGAAACAATAAACAGCGTATAAACAGAGCGCGAAGAGTGTGTGGGAACCGCGACACTATATTTGCATCTCACTCTTGCATACTTTCACTGTACAAGTGTGAGGAGCTCAAAGCTCAATGTTCTCTGGCTGGCTGCTAGTGGCCTTAGAGGGCTGGCGGCAGTAGCTTTTAAGCTTCCGACAAGAGTGGAACTATGCTTGTTCTGTGAGCGTTGCCAGATAGTTTTTTAATATTTTCAGCAAATAAATCTAAAAAATAATACTTTTTTACTTTATTTATAATGAACTTAAGGCATTAGCTATGAATGCTTGTATTTTTCCGATTTAAATCGCTAATTTTTTATTGTGTAGGGAATACCCAACACCGGAACCCATGTTTTTATTTTAGCACCGTAAAGGAAAGGTTAAATACTACGTCAAGGGCACTAACACAGATGTGAATTACGATATGAAAATGATACACAAAAATATTTTTTTAAAGTAGGAAAATATTTTTAAAATATACTGAAGACTGAAGACCACATTTATTTTTACATCAAATTATAATATTTAACATTATTTTGTTTTAAAAATATTAAAAAGTTAATAAAGTATAAAGTATTCTATCTGTATTGCTACTCAAGTACTGGTATACTTGATTAATTTTTTTATTTATTTATTAACATAAATGTAAAAAGTGAAAAGTAAAAGTCGTCTACAACGTAACTACTGTAAAGTACTATGTATGTACTGCATAACAAATTTCTCGGCTAATCCGAACTGTTCGTTATATCTTTCTTCTCTCTCATGTAACAGAATGTGCCTAATAAACATGACACGTCCTTGAAATATTATCTTCCAATTATCGATTATCAAATCATTGCCAAAAAAGTTTCATTTAAAAAATAATTGGGGACAAGGATGCAATGCGCCTTATTTTGGCCATCCCTAATCTAGGACCATAATAATAATGGAATTCTATCATTCGAGGGCTATTGTATAAAAAAGCTATTCTTACGAATCATGGGGAAATCAATAAATGAAAATATCCATTCAATTGTGATAAAAACGCAATTATAATGGAACACAATGAACGTGAAAAGTTTCCATTTATTCCAAAAAAGCTCTAGTTATTCCAAGTAGTAGGCGGCCATGTTAGTTTCCATTGTATTTATCAGGATTGGCGAACCTTTGGCACGTGTGCCAATGTTGGTACGCGAAATGATTTTGCATGGCAAGCGAATTGAGAAGAAAAAATATGATTATACGAAAAAAACAAACCTTCGTTATATCAGACATAAGAAGTGCATTAAGAATATATTTCTTTTGCTAATGTCGAGTTTATAAGAAGTAGACTTACAGATGGAAGTACTGCTACTTGCATTATATTATATTAATAACTGCCAGCTATGAACTCGATATAAAAATGTCATCTAGCATCTTACAACAAAAATATCACAAATAATGAAGTTTTAAGGGTTCTACATTTTAATGATATAGTCTATTTTTGATTACGTTCAATATTATTAATATTTAAAGCAATTACTTTGGGGTTAGTCATTTTTACTTTTAAATTTTTTTTACTCGCCGTGATTTTTATGTCTACCGGTTTCGAGACGTACCCGTCTCTTCGTCAGGACAATCACTACCACACCATGCAAACAATACTACCCTTCACTACCATAGCACTATTTACACACTTAAGACTTAATTTTTTTTGTTTTTTTAAAGTTTATTTTCCCATTAATAAGTACTTATTTATTTTTTTCGATGTATAAATGTTTTACAGCATTATGAGTGTGTCCAAATACTTATTCACAAATCTGGATTACCTCCAATTATAGGAGATGTTTTTATTATTATTTTTTTTGACATCTCATTAAATATGAAGAAGAATATGGAAGTCTGGGCACTTACGGGGCAGACGACCGTCATAGGCTGGTTTAAGTGATCACTTTACACACGTGTAACATACACCAATTCTACCCATTACTGACAACCACACTACTGAAATTCTTGGAAGTTCTTTATATATGAACCAATTTAGAAACCTTGTTCTCGAATCACTAGAACTTCACTAGAGACGTCTATTGGTGAGATGTCAAAAAATAATATTTATGTTTTGTTCATATTAAAAATCTAAAGTTACACAAACATTTGATGCATTATTATTTTCATGGCATGTTGCACGAGACATATTAGTATATTTAAAAAAAAATGCCACTCAGGCTCAAAAAGGTTCGCTATCCCTGTATATACAATCGACAATAGCAAAACATCTGACTAATAAGCGATGAAATTCAGTTTCCTTCATGATACTTTTATGTCCAATTAAAAACTACAAGTGAGTGATTGAAACAACACAGCTTAAATGTTGGACTGTGGTCAGGTGGCGACAGGTTCTCAAAGTGTTTATGGAACCCCTTTGAAATATTAAATTATTTTTGGAGCTTTAAAATAAGTATAACCTAGTTTCATGTACATTATTTGATTAAAATGATTTGATGAAAATCATCCTAAAATAGGTACATTATAAACTAATGATTTCTTCTTACCGAGAATTACATATGATATGACGTGTCAATTACATGATGTACATTTATATGTGTGTGTGTGTGTTCTTATGTAATTAAAATGTTTCAAGGCGTTTCCTAGTTTGTGGAATAATTCGGTAAGGATCTAGCATATGCATATTTTAATTAAGGGTCGTTGATAAAATAAAAATAAAAGTTATCTCAAAACAACCATAGATGCTGTCAAAAACTTAATCATGTAATAACGAATCAATTACATGATATATACATAAATTTTAGTGGTATTGTTATCAATCATGGGTAGAATGGTAAATGTGAAAAGAGTGATGACCTTAACCAACCTATGAGTCGCAAGTCCCCTAAATACTTACAGCTTTCACGGAACACACTTTGAGAACCGCTGGTCCAGGAAGAAAAGACGGATGATTTTAGGGAATACGTTTTCAATTCACTCCCTTCTCTGTGAGGCAACATTTGGGAAATTTTGGAAATAAAACAAGAGGGGATACAATTTATAAAATTTATACAATTTGATAAAATTTATACAAGTATTATATTACATTTGAATTTCTTAAATAACTAAATACATAATATATTAACGTTAACATTTTCTTTAAAAAGAGGCATATTTTTACTTAAAATTACACACTTAAAAAATATTTATTTTGTATCTTTGCAAAAATTACATTTAAATTTTAAATTATATAAACGATATAGTACGTTAATATTAGTTAATTCTAATATTTTAAATAATAAGTGATCTGATGATAATTTATTAAAATAACTTTATGACCCTTCACAATTATTTGGTCGAAAATACCAAAATGACACTGGAGCCCTTATAGCTTATAATGAAAATTCTGAGAACGAAAACATTTGATTTTTAAAATTCATATTTTTGTAGAGACCTTTTGTTGTGAACCTCCACTATTACCTACTCAAAGCGTATTCAACATTTTTAATTTATTTATAGATTCGGCAGACATTTTGTGATAATATTCATCCATTTTTAATTTAAATTTTACTTGGTAAATACCACTATTTAAAAATATATCGCGTAAATGGTGACACGTGTTTCAAAGTATTCTTGGTGCATATTCGAATACAACTTTCAAGAATTAATGCAATATGGATGTTTAATAAAAGGCACAATGGCGAGTATTACACAAGTGTAAAAAGTGATTGTTTAAGGCATCCCAATGCCAGGTCATAAGCCATAGGATGCTCAGACATCCATCTTCTTCCATAATGTTTCATCTCAAGTTGACACACCTATAACATATTAATTTACATAGTAAGGATGTCGTAATTAAAAAAATATCTGCTATTTTATCACCTATTTTATACCATATCCCTCACTCCTTTCAAGAACGTCATAAATCAAAAAACTTGATTTTTCAGGAGAACGTTTTTAAAGTTCAAACATAAAATACAATGGATTAAAAATAAATATCAAGCCACTTATTGACCTTTTACTGTGCAACACATCTTTCTAGGTAAAACCTGAAGGTTTTTTCTCCATTTGAAAAATATTTAATCTTCTCTTCATCTTCTTGCTCAAAGCTGAGCGTCGTGGTCTTCTGGAATGTCAGGCACTTGGTGCACAAGTCCTCTCCATTCTTCCCGGTCCTGGGTCAACTTGATGGCAGCGTTCAGCGAATATTTAATATATTTAAAAAAAATAATTAAACAATACCTTTTCTTCAAAATGCTAACACAACATTTTTTGCCCTGCAGCGGGTAAATATTAAGTTAAAATATGACTCTTTTGCTGGGATATAGTACATTTTCTGGGTATTCTGAAAACATGCACAACTGAAAATTGTCGATTTTTGATTTATGACGTTCTTGAAAGGAGTGAGCGATATATACGTATGAATTTTTTTTATGTACTAATAGTTTAATCAAACACAGTTTTTTTTTAGTCTACTAAGTTGTATTTTATTGATAAAAAACACAAAAAAATTAATATATTGTAACTAGGCGAAACAATTGTCTCAATATTCATTTTAATATATTTTTAACAAGAAAATACAATTTTTAATAAATGTTTTACTTAGTAAATACCACTATTTCTTAAAACCTACTGTGACACGTGTTTCGATGCATTCCGCATCATTTTCAAACATCGTTTTTAACAAAACATTTTATTTTTTGACATCTCATCAAAGATGAAGAAGAATATGGAAGTCTGGGCATTTACGGGGCTTACGACCGTCATAGGCTGGTTTAAGTGATCACTTTACACACGTGTAACATTCACCAATTCTACCCATTATTGACAACCACACTACTCAAATTCTTGGAAGTACTATATATATGAACCAATTTAGAAACCTTATTCATGAATCACTAGAACTTCACTAGAGACATCTATTGGTGAGATGTAAAGAAGCTTTTTACTAACAAATAAAATAATCCAGATTTTGTAAACAAGTATTTGGACACACTCAAAATGTTGTTAACAAAACATTAATTAAAAACGAAAAGATTTTACCACAAAGTGAATGCCGAATCATTTAATGATAGAAAATACAACTAAGTAGGTTCAAAAAATCTCTGTTTGATTTATAAATTAATTCATAAATTTCATATGAGTTCTACAAATTAAACGCTAAATCAATACATATGACGTGTTCGTTGATTTTTCTCCAATATTCAAATCTAGCACCTAACTTTTAACACCCTGTATGATTAAACAATACAAATAGATTTATTAGTCACTCTCATTCCTGCATATTTTGCGTGAAAAACACGGTGTTTACAATAAAACTGCTTATTTTCGTGTTGGAAATAGTGATGTATCTAGACGCTCACACGTAAACAAACACGATGTTCATATGGTCGATAACTTTGGCACGCGACTGTACCTTATTCTTTTTCCTACTCCATGGAATGATCCTCTGCAATCTGTAAAGAAAAATAAAAAATAAATAGTTTTTCAACTTCATATACAAAATTTGTATGATAATAAGGACCAAACACAAAATATCTCATATACTTATATATAATTAAAATGTGACTTGGTTTTTAAATCACTATAGACCATAATAACTTAATTATATACATATATATATATATATATATATATATATATATATATATATATATATATATATATATATATATATATATATATATATATATATATATATATATATATATATATATATATATATATATATATATATATATATATATATATATATATATATATATATATATATATATATATATATATATATATATATATATATATATATATATATAAATATAAAGTCTACCGGTTTCCAAGCTAACCGGTAAACATTATAATTAAATATTTACGATGATTTTCAAACAAAGTTACATTTTAATTATAAAATGGAAATTCACAAAGTTAGTGCTTCAAATATAAATTAAACAAAATATCTCCTTTCATATAACAGTTTTAAACAAATTTATGAGGTGGAAATACTGTCCGCTTCTGTAGTGTTATGGTCAGCATGCTCGGCTTCCGTTCCGGAGGTCCCGGGTTTGATTCACAGAGGAAGGCGTCAAATAAATATAATATTTGTGATTTTTCACTCTAATATTTATTCTATATTACCCTGGACTGGTCACCTGAAGCTGAGGGGTGATCACCTTTCCTATATGTGTTACCTGACCATCAAGATATTATGCGGTGCCCTATGCACCATCAGGTGCGGATTAGGGTTCAAAGAAGATATGTAAATATATATACACACAAAAAAGAGAAAAAAAAAATAAGAATACAAACATTTTACAATTTTCATAAAATTAACTCTTGATCATTTACCCATTCCTTTATTTTGCCTTTGTTCCATATTTTATTTTGACCTCTAACCTCCGTCGGCAACAAATTAAAAATGTTGGGAATGATATATTGCAGTGTTCGACTCCCATATTTATTGTTATTTCTTGGAACTATCAAACCTTCGTTGTGTGTAAATCGTATATCATGGTTGTGTACTAAAGGATGTTTATGTTAAAAATACATCACAAACTACCAAACCAATTGAAAAGAAATGTTACATGAATTTTTAAGTTCAGCAATTGGCAATTGTCTATTAAAATACAAAATACAATAAAAAAATTACCATAAACATCTTTCGTCATCTGAGAAGCTTATTCTACCATCCCAATGTAAATTAAGAATATCATTATCTTTGAATAAATATACAATATTTGAACGAAAACTTGTGCTAATATGATTTTTTTGTCGTATTATTTTCGTCGTGCGTACTTCGACAGATGGTAGATTTATTTCTACAGCAAATTGATCACGGATATGCTAATTACTTACGACAATTCTCAGAAAGGACACCTTACTTTTACTAGCAAATAATTTTGTTTGAAAATTCTTGTTAAAAATAAATAATTACATAAGGAGAAAAATGTATAGTTTATTCATTAATTCATGATAAATTATTCATTGAAATGGTTACGAGACTGCTTTTATCAACTGTAATATCTTTGTATTTGTTTGGGTCTAGACATGGGGGGGGGGCTTATTAAATAACCGATTTAGAAACGACTTTTATTAAATAAGTCGTTATTTATTCGGTTTTTGAAATCGATTATTTAAAACTAATCAAGGCAAATACTTGCGTAAGTCACGTGATTAGTTTTGAATAATAATACGGGTATAAAGGTGAAATAATTTTTTTCTTTTTTAAATGTAAAAAAAACGTTTCTAGCGGAAAAATGAGTGTGAAAAAAAAAACAGGATCTAGAATACAATACTATATTTAATTTTTTTTATTTAAGTTTTATTAAGTAAATAAAATATTTATTTCGACACGTGTTTCGATGCATTCCGCATCATTTTCAAAAACTTTATGTTTAATTCAAACCCTTATCCACACCCCAATGGTGCATAGGGTACTGCATTATATAAACACAGTGTTATCTTGATCGTTAACACACGAAGGAAAGGTGATCAGCCCTTTGCTTTAGGTACCAGTCCAGGGTAATATTGAGTAAATATTAGAGTGAAAAAATCACTTATATTTATTTGACCCCCCCTGGGAATCGAACCCGGGACCTCCAGAATGGTAGCCGACCGTGCTGACCATTACACACTACATTAACACTACGGAGGCGGACAAAGTTATATTTAGTTAATTCTAAACTTTAGAGTTAGGTTTTTGGGACGTTGAAGGTTGCATAGGGAGGGGGGTATTAGCATCGAAACACGTTTCACGAAATTAAAAATGGATAGATTTTACCATGAAGTGACTGCCAAATCAATTAATGAAAAAATATATATATTTAGTTCACTTAAATAAAATCGACAACAAGAAATACAAAGCGAAGGTGTTTTAAAAAAGTAAAAGTATACTCGTATGGAAAGTAAAATTGAAATGACTTTATAGATCCATAAACTGACTGCCGAATCAATTATTGATTGAATATTAATTTTTTGTTTTCCAAAAATTTACGACAAAAAAATTTTACTTAAATATATTCGTAAGCCTAACAAGAGATTTGAGATAACATATGTTTTTAAATAGATTTATATTATCCACTGACACTTCGTGATGGAATTGCATTTTTAATATATTATTAGAATAAAACCAATATTTTTAGCTTTTCCACTTAATTTTTATTTGACCAGCGACCGGGTTTCGTCGTTACAGACATCATCAGACTGGTGGGAGGCTATACAAATTGTTATGTTATATATAAAAGAAGGCAGGAGTTGATAACCATGATTTGATATAATTTTATTGAGAAATAAATTTAATTTGAGTGAATTTAAGCGCATCGCTGATCACCTTGCCTTCATGCAATTAACGATCAAGATAACACTGCGTCGCTACGATTCAGTGCCCTATGCACCATTGGGTGCGGATAAGGGTTAGAAGAAGAATTTAAGTATTGTATGATGTTAAAAATATTTTTTATAAAGGTTTTATAGATTTGCATTTTTTGTAAATGAATTTAAATTATGTAACAATATATGTTTTTCATCATAGCTATCATATTTTGATCGTTTTAAATGCTCGATGAGAGAAAATCAATTGACAAAACGTGAATTGAATTATGTTTGGGTCACATCTGTTTTTGATTGAACGAATATGGTAAGTATTTAAATGCAAATTCGGTTTATAAAAAGGGGTCGGTTTATAAAAATTATATCTTGCATATATTAAGAAACGTGTGTTGAGATGGTTTGGGCATGTGAATCGAATGAGCTAAGAAAGAGCAATAAAATAAATTTACAATATGAATTTAGTGGGAGATAGAAGCAGAGTAAGACCGAAGCAAACTTGGTACGATAAAATATTTCTAGTACTTGAAATTGGTCAGATAAGATGTTGGAATAATCGGCGGATATGTATGAGGAGATGCATGAATATGGAAGATTCGAAGTTTGTTTGTAAAGACAGATTGGTACGGCGTTCTATTCTCTCTGCTAACCCCCACGGAAGAGCGGCGTAGTTTGTTAGTTTTATTATTTTTATAAGTAAAAAAAAAAAACAGTATAAAAACTTATGTAAAAAGAACGCCACCGACAGTACATAGGTGCCTTGGTGGGTCTCTGCAAAAAACAGCACGTAAATTATGTTTACGAATTTATAAATTAATGTTTTTATCCATGTATCTTCAACTTCAAACACTTATCCGCACCCGATAGTGCATAGGTAACTGCATCATATAAACGCAGCGTTATATTGAACGTTGTCACACGAAGGAAAGGTGATAAACCTTCACCTGCAGGTACTAGTCCAGGGCAATATTGAATAAATATATTAGAGTGAAAAAAATTCATATATATAAATGTTTATTTATAAAACAAATAAATGAAATAATATAAAATGATTTAAAAAAAATGTGTCTTGCATACCTGTTTCTTTCGAACTAGATGTGTTATCTAACGAAATCGTCGTATTTAGCGGCATCTGTGTAGACCACGAACTCGTTCAAATCACAACTATATGTTTCGGGATCTTTCAAGGATTTGGATACGATCCCTCTTAGCGCCCATCTGTCTCCTTGTCTCAGATACAGTCCTCCTCCTGAATCTCCGTTGCAAGGACCTGTTCCATCTCTTCCTCCTGCGCAGAGGGTAGTTTCAGAGGTCAGTTGAAAGAATTCAACCCTGGAGGCTTTGCAGGTGGTCGTCGAAACGATGGGAACTGTCGCGACCTTTGGTTCAGCTGTCGCAGGTGCCCCCTTTTCATCCTTTCCCCACCCCACAACTGTAGCCTTCTTTCCTACAATCTTTTCTAAATCAGTATCACCTGACCACAAACAAATCGGTCTGATGAAGTCAGTGTAAGCCACCGGTTGACCTAGGGTCAAGACGGCTATATCATTGTTCAAAATAGCACCGACGTTGAAATCCTTGTGTGTCTTAATGTCTTCGACGGATTTGGTGACTGATGTCTCCTCGGTCCAGTCCTGGATGTTGTGGACTCCAAGTTTGAGGACCAAGTCTGCTGGATTCACCATGCTTAGATTGCGTTTCTTTACGCAATGGCTCGCCGTGACGACTTTAGTTTCCGATATGAGAGTGCCGGCGCAGATAAACTCCAGTCCGCGGGGTTTTTTGATAAACATCGCCACAAGCCAAGGCCAGTCGCCTTTGGCAGCGAAGTCTCCGTTTACAATTAGAGGATTGTAGATTTTTGTCGTGCCGCAGATATTGTCGTGGTTGAATTCAGCATTTGCGTTTGAATTCAGCGAAGGAAGCGGGTTTACCATGAATTCACCATCATGGTTGTCGAATCCGTGCCTGCTTGCAAGGGCAGGTGCGTCAATTTGTTTATTTTCTGGTCGCAAATGCATCGGAATTGGTCCACCGATGACCAGTTTATCTCTAGGCGTATTAGCTAGAGCTGATATTCCCGAATGTAAAGTGTGTTCGAGATCTAAAGCTGTGAGGTATCTGCCATATATAGGATCTCCAGTGCACAGTCTCTTCCCCGCAAATACAATCGTCATCACAGAAGGAATCGGTGACACGAGTGGGAACGAAACCCTATATTTTATAGGCCAGTTTTGAGCAATTTTTTGTAAGACTATATCTCTATCTTCCGCCAGCTCGAGTTTGCCAACGTACGAAGTAGGAAGACGAGCTCTGATCACCATTCTGATCTTCACAGTCATCTCGGATCCATACGGAGGAGGATTTGGAGCTTCGATGATACCGAACCATCTTAGTCCGTCAGTCTCATAGCGAAAGATTTGCGGACAGGGCGAAATGGGAGTCTGAGCACAAATGCCCGATAATAACAGTAGGATGACCACGCAAAACACTGGAAAAACGTACATCTTCACTGATCATTTGAAGCTTGTATCAATATCACAACATTGTTTAAAGTTATCACAATTCAATTCTGAAAAGCGATTTCACATTTTGGACTGAACACTGATTGGATTTGTTACAAATTTATAATTTGTACCGTCAAACTTTTGCAATTACACCGAGTTTAATTGAATAAAGTTTCATTTTAGGGGTTTATACCTGCCGATGTCACTGTCAATATTCACAAAACTACTTGGCTGTCACTGTGTCGGGATTTAACTCGTTGCGAAAATATACAGCCCAGATTGTTCCGATTCAAATCGCACGTGATGACAAAACAATCGCGCGGTGTTATTCTATTATGAAAATAAATTAATTTAATTCGGATATTCGCGGATAACGAGAGCTGTCACACGCACGCTGTGGATTTTTTAATTTACAGTGTTAACACGTCGATGGCCCGTCGATAACTAATTCGAGTGGGTACTTGACTGGGCTAGGTACCTACTTCTCAGTACACGAGGATGAGTGCGTAGGTAGGTACGAATACCGACGTTTAAGGTATAATGGCGCGAAGGGGTTAGCGAGAATTACGATTTCAGGGGTCGGCAACATCGTAACCTGTACTTTAAACATTTATCATTAAAAAATCAACGTTTTTATGACGACATTATTTACAATTTGAACGCTATGAATCCGAATATGCATTTACTGAATTAATATGTAGAACACATTGGTTTTGTAATAAATTTGATCATATTTTCTTTATAAATTGCCGTTCATAAAATGTGTATGCTTTTTAAGATGAATTTAATGATGATTAAAATAATTATTAAATTTTATGAAGTTGGTACACAAATATTTCAATACAATACCAAAATGGCAATAGTTCAAGTTTCTGATCCACATATAGCGATCCACGTTTTGAACAAAAAGAGCTCCTATTTTTGTTTCTTCTTTTAACCACTATCCGTACCCCATGGTTCATAGGGCACTGTTTTGTAGTAACGCAGTGTTATCTTGATCGTTATATGCACAAAGGCAAGGTGATAAGCCATGTGCTTACTGTGCCCTTGAGGTATTTTTTTACGAAAATGGCGCTATATAAGTTATCCAAATTTATTATTATTATTATTATTATTATAACTGTACTAGTACAGGATAATATTGAATAAATGTGAGAATGAAAATCACCCATATTTATTTTGACTCTCTCTGGAAATCGAACTCGAACGAATCCACTCTTTTAGTGAAACGGAAGGCCTGCTGACGACAGTCAACAGTCCGGCTTCTCCTGAGGAGTGCAACGTGGTTTCCTCCCAGCAATGAGCTAATGCTGACATGTTCCTGAGATTATCCCTCCTGTTCCCAACACAGATTTAATTTTTTCAAACCCTTATCCGCACCCAGTGGTGCATAGGGCACTGTATCGAATTGACGCAGTGCTATCTTGACCATTACTTACACGAAGGCAACGTGATCACTCTTGCGCTTCAGGAACCAGTCCAGGGTAATAATAAATAAATATAAAAGTGTAAAATCACTAATATTCATTTTCACCCCCCCTGGGAATCGAACCTGGAACCTCCAGCACGGTAGCTAAACACGCTGACCGTTACACCACTGAGGCGGACCAAAAAGAAAAAAAATCTATTTATTGATCCTTGTAAATAATAAAGGCAACTCTCATCTAATAAAAGGTCACAACAAACTAAATAAAAATATAAAAGTTAAACACTCATTTTAAAAGTCTAGTCAATTGTATTTTATGATTACAAACAAATAATAATTTCATTCGTAACAAATGTTTGGCTTTGTTTTGTCATTTTTAAAATACAGACTGACTACTGTCAGTAGTAAGTATGAGTATAGGTTTGGAAATGCCACAACAAGGCGAAACAATCGTCACAAATTAAATTTAATAGACTCTTAAAATCAGTGTTTGATTTCAATATTAAGTATTTAAATATTGAAATTTAAATATAAATGCAGTTATACAAATTATATGCCAATTACGTATATCGCTCATTCCTTTCAAGAACGTCATAAATCAAAAATCGTAAATTTTCAGTTGTGCATGTTTTCGGAATGTCCAGAAAATGTACTATATCCCAGCAAAAGCGGCATATTTTTAACTTAATATTTATCCGCTACAGGGCAGAAAGTGTTGTTTTTGCATTTTGAAGAAAAGGTGTTGTTTAATTATTTTTTAAAATAAACTTATTTTTTTTCAAATGGAGAAACAACCTTCAGGTTTTACCTTAAAAGATCTGTTGCATAGTAAAAAGTTCAATAAGTGGCTTGATATTTATTTTTAATACATTATATTACATTTTTAAACTTTGATAATGTTCTCCTGAAAAATCTATTTTTTTTTATTTATGACGTTCTTGAAAGGAGTGAGCGATATGTATAAAATAAAAATGAATTACCACATCTCGACTGATTTATTATTTATTTTATTTTTAAAACATCAAGTTTGTCGACCCCTGGATAGTCTATGTGGCTCCATATCGTATTGTACTAGCTCAAGTAGGTACCCTTCAGGTATCACCCAAAATTGGGTGCTTTGCCAAAAATAAGTAGGTACCCATAAACGCCTTCTGCATTTGCCATAAATATAAATATTTTTCTACCAGGAACGCATAATAACAATGTGGGTAGGAAGTCAAAATTAATAATAACTCACCGCAGGTTCCTACGTACGGCCAGCCATTCATAGTACAAAGACAGTCCTTCCTAGAAATTTAAAAAGTGAATAATAGGCCGTCGTACCTTAATGTTTATATTTTTTTAAACATCCAATCCATTCATTGAATATTTTAACTATTTTTTTTACATTTTAAGTGTGTCCAAATACTTGTTCACAAATCTGGATTATCTCCAATTATAAGAGTAAGCTTGCATATTATATGTATGTATATTTATAAATATATTTTTACACTTCTTACCTAGTAATAAAAATCCTTATTAATTCCTCTCCTTTCCTTCTCCTTCCTGCTAAATCTAATATTTTATATAATACCCTTTTTTTGTTTTTTGTATAATCTCTGAATGTTTTTTAATAGTTTTATAAAATAATAGTGGAATTGTTTAATTGGCTTTTTTTTTAACGTTACTATTTTTTGTCAATGTAATGTAATGTTTATTATTGTTAATGTAACTATTGTTTTATATCATTTTTTCATATCGCTCACTCCTTTCAAGAACGTCATAAATCAAAATACTCGATTTTGCAGGAGAACGTTTTTAAAGTTTAAAAATATAATACAATGTATTAAAAATAAATATCAAGCCACTTACTGAACTTTTTACTGTGCAACAGATCTTTTTAAGTAAAACCTGAAGGTTTTTTCTCCATTTGAAAAATATTTAGTTTATTTAAAAAAATAATAAAACAATACCTTTTCTTCAAAATGCAAAAACAACACTTTCTGCCCTGTGGCGGGTAAATATTAAGTTAAAAATATGCCTCTTTTGCTGGGATGTAGTAAATTTTCTGGACATTCCGAAAACATGCCCAACTGAAAATTGACAAATTTTGATTTATGACGTTCTTGAAAGGAGTGAGCGATATGTAAGCTGTATAATTCCCGAATAAATAAAATAAAATAAATAAATAATGTTTTATCTCATCAAAGATGAAGAAGAATATGGAAGTCATAGGCTGGTCTAAGTGATCATTTTAGCCTATGACGGTGGTCAGCCCCGTAAATGCCCAGACTGCCATATTCTTCTTTATCTTTGTGAGATAAAAAAATAATATATTGTAACCAAATTACTAACTAATTTTCGCAATGGATCCCCGCAGAGGTAGGCAGAGAGAATAGAACGCCTTTGAAAACATTATTCGTCTCTTCTGCATTCTTGTACATACCCGCCGATTATTATAAACATCGGATCTATTAATTGATAAAATTATAAATTTTAACTAACTAATTAACTGCTTCTCCGCAGAGGTAGGCAAAGAGAATAGAACGCCACACCATTCTGTCTTTGAAAACATTTTTCGCCCCTTACACATGAATATACATGTATATTTTAAAATCATACAATGCAATGATTGATAAAAAAAAATTAACTAACTGCTTCTCCGCAGAGGTAAGTAGAAAGATTAGATCGCCACAACAGTATTTCTTTGAAAACATTATTCGCCTCTTCCACATTCATTGAAAAAATATTTTTTCAAACTAACTTACTAACTAATTATCACCACGGTTCCCCGCAGAGGTAGGCAGAGAGAATATAACACCAAATTTCTTTCGCCTCTTCTACATTGATTTTTTTTAAACATCCAATCCATACATTGATAAAAAATATTTATTCTAACTAACAAACTAACCGTTGCGCCGCAGATGTAGGCAATGTAGATAATGGAACGCCAAACCACTCTGTCTTTGAATACATTATTCGCCTACTCAGGATACGTGTATGTCAGGATAGAAGAGTGTGGCGTTCCATCCTCTCTGCCTACCCCTGCGGGGAAACGGCGTCTTGATAGTGGTAGCAGTAGTAGTAGTAGATTTTAAAATATGTGACATGGTTACTTGTTTAATATAAATAACCGTAATGTACGCTTCCAAGAAAAACGAATATTCACCCTTAATTGCCAAGGCAATATGTACTAATTGATTTGCAAAATATGTCACCATTGTCCTTCGTATGAGTTAATTTTGGTTTTACCGTTTCCCAGATATATTATGACTTTTAAACTAACTTAACAATAATGACTTAATTTCGAAGAAAATAATAAAATAATGGTACCTTAATGAATTGTTTATATTTTATAAATATTAATCTTTATTATCTATGCAGGCTTAAGCCTTTAGGTAGGATTGTTTGGCAGTTTTGATAGATATTTTGACAAGCAATTTTTAATATTGTCACACAAATTATTGTCATACATAGTTAACAGTACATTATTTATTTATATTCATTCCGGTTTATATAATTTCAGTTGCCTGACACATTTAAAATAAAACCCATTCGAGGATCCAAAATAATTAATCTGATAAAGTACTTTATGAAAAGATATATCGCCCACTCCTTTCAAGAACGTCATAAATAAAAAAAACTTGATTTTTCAGGAGAACGTTTTTAAAGTTTCAAAATATAATACAATGTATAAAAAATAAATATCAAGCCACTTATTGAACTTTTTACTGTGCAACAGATCTTTTTAGGTAAAACCTGAAGGTTTTTTCTCCATTTGAAAAATATTCAGTATGTTTAAAAAAATAATTAAACAATACCTTTTCTTCAAAATGCAAAAACAACACTTTCTGCCCTGTGGCGGGTAAATATTAAGTTTAAAATATGCCGCTTTTGCTGGGATATAGTACATTTTCTGGGCATTCCGAAAACATAAACAACTGAAAATTGACGATTTTTGATTTGTGACGTTCTTGAAAGGAGTGAGCGATATATGTAATGATAAGTCATATTTTCTTATTTTGTTTTTACCTTATTTTTTATTATACTTTCTCATGTGTTATATTTTCTCATTTTCTATATTTTCTCATTTGTTTATTTTAAATATGCTTCTTACCTTATGTTTTTCTCTTTATTTCTTTTAAATATGCTTCTTGTGCCTATTTATTATACTTGTTTATTGTTTTTATATTTTGCCATGCATTAGTATTAGTTTTGGTTATTAAAAAAATATTTTTTGTTACTTTATTATTTGTGTTCCAGTCTTGTTAACCTTAATCTCATATCCCAAAATGAGAAATAGAAATTACTCATCGGGAATATTATATGTATATATGACTTATGTATGTAATATGTTTGAAAAAAATGCTTACGGTGCGATTCTTAGCCATATTTGGTTTACAAAGTTTTAATATATTATGACTTTTGAACTAACTTTACAGTATTGACTTCATTCCGTAGAAAATAACAATAATAGTACCATAATGAATTGTTTATATTCTAATAAAAAGTAACATTTATTATTTATATTATCTATTCAGGTTAAAACTTTTAGGTATAATTATTTTGCAGTTTTAATAGATTTTTTGACAAAAAATCTTAACGTTGTCATACTATATACTGTATTATTTATTCATTTTCTTTCCGGTTTATACTTACGGAGCGATTCTTAGCCATATTTGTATCACATAGTTTTAGGATACTATGACTTTCAAACTAACTTTACAATAATGACTT